>NC_046286.1:19185881-19323381 GCF_004115265.2 Rhinolophus ferrumequinum | reverse complement strand
ATGGTTAAAACACAATACAGCCTACAGGACCAAGTGCTGATGAAGATGGTGAGCAACTGGCTCTCTCACACATTCCTGGTGGGAATACAAAATGGTACAACCACTCTGGAGAATAGCTTGGCAGTTTCTTACGAAATTGAACATACGTAAATCATATGATCCAGCAATCACACTCCTGGGTATTTACCCTAGAGAAATGAAAACTCATGTTCACACAAAAACCTGTATACAGATGTACACAGCAGCACTTCACAATTACCCCAAACTGAAAAGAATGCCAATGCTAAACAAGTAAATGAATACATTCATAATTATCATATGAGATATGTGCCGTAAAGGAAACGAAGAGTGTTAGAAATAACCTCTATGAGAATTTAGCACTTAAGGTATAAAGGGGTTGAAATATGGCTGGTGTGGGAGACAGAGACCTAAGAAGGCAGCAATCTATAGTCATCTTAAAGATTTAGGTCTTTACCCTAAAACAATAGACAGTTGCTTCAAATTGAAATAACTTTAAATATCAAGCTAAATACAAGCTTCCATTTATATTTTCAAAAGATCATCCAGCTATAATACACATTGGAGGCTACAGAGACCTGTGAGATGATTTCAACAGTGCGTTGGATAGAGATGGTGGTACCTCGAAGAGTGTCCCGTGTGATGGACAGATGCAAGATCTACCTGGGGCAAGGATGGACTGGACTTGATGATAGATCAGATATGTAAAGGAAAGAGATATACCCAGGTTTCTGATTGGGATTATTTAATTGCTATAGTGATGTTTTTGTTTTTTTGTCATGAGTGAGCATTAGTTATAAGTAATCTATTGGGAAAATTAACATAGCACAGTCAAGGTGATTATATTCACAAAACATAAGGAACTCATTTAGTTATAGTGAAATCTTCTTAATTATTTTTTTCCATAATAAACCTTGCAAAATCTTGAATATGATGTGCTAACTTAACCGGTTCCACTTTATCAAAACTTTCTCCATTAATTACTCTTTTCTTTAAGAAAGAAAGGGCCAGACTGTATTTTTCTGCCCATAACATCACAACTACCATTCTTATAACACCCATCATTAATTAAAAGTAGGAGTGGATAAAAATGGACATGCCAAGCTGAAAGTCATTCCAAGTTGATAATTCGCTATGATTTGGGATGGGGAGAGAATAAAAAGTAATTGTTTCAGAGTCTTTAAACACCTGGAGCATAATGTTATTTATGACCATCTGAGAAAAGACAAATGACTTTTCCTGAGAACTCCTGCAGTGAAGGTAGATAACTTGTTCCACCGCTCTGTCCACTCATTACTACTGAGTGCTCGTAATGCCTGTGCGATGACCAATGCTCCCTCAGACAGAAACTATGACTTGGGGGAGGGTTGTGTATGTATGTTGCAGAGCGTTTCAGAAGGGAAAGGTAAATGTACAAAATCATTCCACTCCTAATACAAAGGTCAGGATCAAAGGGAATGGTACATTTTTTTATCTTCTCTCATTTTCATGCTTTTTTCCTTCCTTCCTCCATGCATTTTCCTCCCTCCCTTTGCTTTCTTCCTCCTTTTCCTCTCCTCCACCCCTGCCAGTCTCCCATTTACACATCATTTCCTCTTCTTTAATCCTTTTTGTTTCTTCTTCTTCCAAAATATGCCTTAAGTCTGAAGCAAAACAGTACAAGTAATGAGAAATAATAATACCTAAACAGTTATGGGGCTGAGCACAGTACTTTTTATATCATATCTTTTGACAATCAAAGGTTGTTAATCTTGGGCATTGTTGTAATCCTGTGATGTCAAACAGCTGATGTTTCACAAAATTAAGCGGCTTTTTTTTGCTTTTGTTTTTTTGCTTTTTTGGTGTTTTTTTTTAGTCAAAAAGTACTCCAAAAAATTTTGCAAACAAGTTGAATGATTCTCCTTCAAAATGATTCTTTAAATTTCAGAGAGAAATACTCTTTTTATTAAAATATTGACTTTAGAAAAGTGTGTGGTCCTGTTTTATTATTTGAAGATAAATGGGTAAAATCCGCTGTTACTGGATCCCTCTCATTTCTCTGATAGAGGGAGTTGGATGTTTGAGTAATTTACAGGGATTTATGGGTAACACCTGGTTTGGGGTTTGGCAGTCCCAATAGGAACTGCCACAAGGAATTTGCAACTTGCCTGAATTGCATTATTAGATCACATTCAGAAAGTAAACGGAACCACTTGATGCTTTGACAAGAGGTAGTTGTAACACTTAGAAACCAACATTTCCACCATCGGTGTCTCCTCAAATCCTGATATAAACCCATATAGGTAGTCTGCAATTGAAGGCTGTGACATCTTTGTCATTTCGTTTTCAAATAGCTCTGAAAAGTAGTGTAATGACCACAGATTGGTGGGGAGAAGTAATTACAGAGGTCTTAAACAGTTGGTCACCTTAGATTGTTTCCTCCTCTGGAAACTATAATAGCTGGTGTGATTTGTAGTGGACAAGACTTATAGAGTCCACATCTCTAGGAAAGCTATATTTCAGCTCTGAGCAATAAGAGTCTGGCATGCAAAATAAGAACTTGGATTGAAAGAATGAATTTCAGATTTTTTTCCACCTAATATGATTGAAAAGCCCAAAGTATATCCCCAAATGTTGAGCTAAATGCCTTTTTAAAAATATTTGTTTTATTTTTCAGTTACAGTTGACATACAATATTCAGCTAAATGTCTTTACTTTACTTTAGATTTTTTTAAATCCCATCTAGTCTAGGGAGCTCTCTTTTTGAATGCACATACCACTGAAAGGTCTAACTAACACATTAACAAATAGACATGGTTAATACTCTTACATATTTTCATTTACCAGAATCTGAAAATTCTATAAAATGAAATATCAGCTTCATCTTCCAAGTATTTAAATATTAACACTGAGGTTGGTGAGAGTGGGAACAACTGAAATTCTCATACCATGCTAGTGGAAATATTAATGGCACAACGATTCTGGAGGGCAATTTAAGCAATATGTGTCAAAGGGCTTAAAAATATGCTGTTGAACCAGTAATCGTATATTTTGTCATATATGCATAAGTACATCTATGGGAACCTTGAAAATAGTTGAAAAATGTGTAATAAGACGGAAAAATGCTCACAACATAATAATATCTAACACTTATTGAGCTCTTATCATGTAAAAACACTGCTCTGATTCCTTTATCTGCTAATTTCATCCTCACAATAATTGCCAGGTGAATAAACAGATGCATAGAGTCAAAGTAACTTGCCCAGGACTGCCCAGCTGATAAGTGGTGAAGAAATAACATGAACCCAAACAGTTTGAGTCCACAGCCCTTGTTCTTACTAAAATATCGATTATGTTTTTTTCTCTGGATAAGAAAATTACAGGGGATTTGGAATTTGGTCTCTGTAGCTTCTATGTTGTCTAAAATTTCTACCTGCCTTTCTATGTTCTCTTCTCTTCTACTCCGGCGAAATTCACTAGAGGATTCCCAAGACCATGGAAGATGTTGGGTCACCAGATGAAAGGAGCTTGCTCCCCTGATGAACGCAATAGCAGAATCTCTCTTTTGACCTACAATGACTCGCACCTTAATCAAAAATTAACACCTCACTGTGTTAAGCCACCGAGATCGTGGGGTTATTATAGTAGCTTATTCCGACCAACACACCTATTCATCTCCCAAACCTCACACCCATGACCTCCTCAACTATGAATAAGTCCCCCGTTATTTCTTCAAACTGCTTGGCACACCTCCCTCATAAGAAGCACAGTCCTATCTTTCCTGTAAGTTTTTTTGAGTAGTGCCACTGAAAGGAATGGTCCACAAACACTTTGTTTCCAGTCTACAGGGAAATAAGGAGCCTGCACCAAGATGTAAATAAAGGTGATGTTTCTTCATTGATCAAATCTGAAAACGTGTTATTTTAATACATCCGAATGATACCAGTGCAACATTTTCTAAAATCAGTGTTCAAGAAACAATAGTTCCTTAAAAGTACTGTGAAAGTATATTTATTAAGTAGAGAAATTCAAGGAAAGATACCTATCGAAATGGAATTGCAGTCCCTGGACTATTTTAATGAATGATGTTTTTTCTGTGCCTAACACTGGTGTGAACTCTGTGGGATTTGTAAAGGAAGTCTAACAGACAGCTCCTGACCTTGAAGAGTAAGCATTCTAGTTGGAGGGACAAATAGATAATGCAAAACATCACGGCAGGACATTTAATTGCTAATCACGTGATCACGGAATTCAGAAAGAAGAGGTCCTATATGCCTCAGTAAGAAAACCAATCACTCTGAATACATTTTCCATTATTGACTACTCTCCATATTTTGACTGATCTACTATGCTTCATTATCCCTGCATGCTTAGAAATAATCTTTAAGGTTAAATGGGAACAGCTGAAAAGGAAAAGAAAATTCCTTTGCAAAATCCTTTTGTCCTTAGTACGGGGGAAGAAAAATCCGCTGGATAAACAGTTAGACATTCTTACGCTGAGAGATATCCTCTCAGACATTCATTCAGCTCTCCTCTTGGCGTCCATTTCCATACCTTTTAGTGCCTTAATGATCAAAGCTCAGCCCACAGAAAAGTGTTACCGCTTTCTTTTAGGAACCGGTATACAATTAGCCCCTCAGAAGCATCTCCCGCTCATCCCACTGGAGG
Source organism: Rhinolophus ferrumequinum (assembly GCF_004115265.2). Classification (NCBI taxonomy): domain Eukaryota; kingdom Metazoa; phylum Chordata; class Mammalia; order Chiroptera; family Rhinolophidae; genus Rhinolophus; species Rhinolophus ferrumequinum. The sequence goes on along the minus strand of NC_046286.1, from coordinate 19,318,716 downwards.
GACAGTATGGGGAGGAATAGGGGGTCACCCTATTTTTTTCCTAAATATTGAGTGTAAAAATAAGAGGAGATTGGAGGTCCAGTGAGCGTCAGGAGATGAAAAAACAAAAAGCTGCCCATTTGCCCAACACAATGGAAGAGAACAAATAAATATCTATCTATTCAATTAGTTTTGCATGTGAAGAAACTGAGACTCACAGTAGGAAGATGATTTTTCAATGTCACTCAGTATATGAGTGTTAGAGACGAGAAGCAGGGCTTTGAAACTTGTGCTTTTTCCAATAATGCTCACAGCCCGGAAGTCTAATGATTCATTCAACTCACTGTGGTTGTTCAGAGTATGTCAAGTGTAACTGAAGATCAGAGATGAAACACCAGGAAGGAAGATTGAAATGGTTAAGGGGTCTGTGCCTCTCCGAGTATCCCAGAACCCTACTGATTGGGAAAGGATCCTAACTTCCTCCCATGCGCCAGCCTTTTTGTTCAGACCTGTATGACATTTTATTAAACAAAATGATCAATGACCTTAAATAGGGAAATAAATAAAACACATGATTCCTTCCCCCCAGTAGAAGGAAAACAATTGGCCATGGGCAGAAGGGAGTGGGGGTGGCCTGCAAGAGAGAGGGGGCATCAAGCCTCGTTCCATGCCTTTCTCTTTTATTTCTGTTTCAATTACACCATTCACCTATCTCCATGCTAGCACTTACTGAAATATATTTATCACAATTGTATACGTACTGGTCTCCTGACAAGACTCTCAGCTCCCTAAGAATGATTTCTCTGTCTTGGCACTATTGGCATCTAGGGCTGGATTATTCTTCATTGTGAGCTTGTCCTGTGCATTGTAAGATGTTTAGCAGCCTCTCTGGTCTCTACGCACAAGATGCCAGTAGCACCCCCACCGTGAGTTGTGACAACCAAATATGTCTCCACACATGGACAAGTGTCTCCAGGGGAAGTGGAGGGATTTCCCCCAGTTGAGAACAGCTGTCCTTAGGCATGAAGACAATGTTTTTATCATCTTTGAGTCCCCAGCACATAGATCAGTAACTGGCACTCAGCAAACATTTCACCAGTCAATTCAACAACTAACCAATGTATAGGAGCTTAAAGCTCAACTCTTAAAAGTAATATATTACCTAAATTTAGCAGGCTATAAATGAAGGAGCACTTGCCTCCCCACTCCAAAAACAGAGGTCTTCTGAAGTGCTTTCTAGTTCTATTATTATGTGAAAATAGGCATTTTGATTTTGTAAGTCCTCGCTAGTGATTTCCAAAATTCATATGATATTCTCTGTCCCTGTTACTGGTAGCAGTCCTATTCTAGGTCTCAGCCCAGTTTATCTGGGATACTAAATTCCAGGTAGTGGGTAATCATTGTCACAATAATCAGTTTGCTTTCTGAAAAAATAAGTGACAAAGACAGTCACAAAAAATAAGTGACAAAGACATTCACAAGTTGTGCAAGGGTGGAGAGTAATGAATTATGGAAATTATCTGTCACCATTCACCCAGCTCTGATAACCTTTGTGCCCTTAATGAGAAACAAATACCAAGCAAGTTCCAGCTGGGGATTAAAGTCAAGACTCCCAAGCCCCCTGCATGTCTAATACCAGCTGTTCTCCCAAGCACAGACCATACAGAACTCCCGAATCCAAACTCTTCAGGGCTTGGCCCTGGCAATGGGACTAGAATTAGAAGAGAATGCAAATCTGACTCCACCAAGAAGAAAATACAAGAAATGGAGGAGGAGGGTAGCAGGCACCTCTCTTCTGCATTATTTGGGGCAATCACTACAGTTTGAGAAACACAGACCAGCAGCCCTTGTAAAGTTCGTCCTGCACTTGCCAAGCTCCAGTTTAAGGTGGAAATTCAATTTATTGCTGGGTCCCTTCAAAAGCTAGTGGTGGAGTTAATGGGAGATTGATTTTTTGTAAAAGTGGGAGTGTGGGCGCTGGGAGGAAAGAATTGCATGGAGAGTGGAAGCGTGAACTGCTGGAGGGAAGTAACCCAGGAAGGAGGGCAGGGGTGCGGAGAATTTCCCTGCATTTTGCCTCCTGCTAACGTGTCTCTTTTAATGAGGTCCCCCAGTATTGCAGGGTTTTCCTGCAGGGTGGAGAGACTAGAAATGTGACAACAGCTTCATAAGAGGCCAAAGAGCAAGATGAAGCCTTTGGGCTCCTGTGCCTACAGCACCTGTTGTGCCCCTTGTGACAGCAGTCAGTCCCCACCTCTCCCCCTCAGAAAGGGCATATTGAATAAACCAGTTCCAAGTTCTCATACATGACTTACAGAAACCAAAGCGTGGAGACCTGTACACCTCCCTCAAGCCCTGTCTTTTTCCACTAATTCTCTATGACCTTGGGCAAGTCATTTACCCTCTCCAGGCGTCCGTTTTCTTTTTGGTTAAATAAGGATAAGAATAGTGCTCACCCTCGCTCACCTTAGGTGAGCTAAGCAAAGTAATTAGATAATACTTCTGTCCTAGATTTCTGGGGAAGGGTGAGGTTGTCTACAGAGGACCCCAATGAGCTCATGTGCATCTGACTGTGAAGCTCTTAAAGAGGCCACGACGAAGTCCCCTTCATCTTTGAAGCTTTGGTCTGGAATAATAAGCACTGTCTTTGCTTGAATGCTGTATTGTGTACTATGCCCTGTTCTTCGCGCTTTATGATCATGAGTTCATATGACCCTCAAAAAAAATATGAGGAAGGTACTATTACCCTTATTAAAGGAAACTGAAGACGTTTCCGACACAGCTGCAAGAGATGGGGTCTAGGTCCCTTCTCTTGGATCTGGAAGGACTTGCAATTGCCTCAACTAACAAAGCATGGCAGAAGTCAGCATTATGACCCTGATAATGGGTCATAAAAAGCAGCGCAGCTTCCAGCTTGTCTTCTAGAGCATTTACACATGGAGCGTGAGCAGCTCTGTAAGGAGTATGACCACACTGAGGTTGCCATGATGGGACAAGGCCAAGCCACATAGAGAGGCCACATGTGCATGGTCTGGTGAACAATTCTAGTCTTCCATTCAGCCCAGTCCCGTGCAGGCAATTCCAGCCTTCAGAGGATTCTGAAGGTCTCCAGCCATTTGTCACCCTCTGGCTTTAAGTCCTCCCCTCGGAGGCCCCAGCCATCACAGAACAGACACAGCCATCCCTGCTGGGCCTTGTCGGAATTCCTGACCCTCGGAATCCATGAGAAAAGTAATGTAGTTGTTTCAATCCACTATGTTTTGGGGGTAATTTGTTACATAGCAATAGTAAGTGAGATAGAAAACAGAGGTTTAGGCCTAAGGCCAAAGGGCTCTTAGATTGAGAAGCCAGGATTCCTAGGCATGTGGCTCCCACACACACGCTCTTAAACACCAGGTTCTTCTGCTTTGTAAGAGTGGTTGTGTCAATATATGTCCACTGAATGGATGAAAAAGAGTTCCAATCAATAACGATTACAATTAATGACAACAACTATTTTTATTGACTTTTGTAAACATACAAATATTTAAATCATAAATTATTTAAACGTGTATTTGTTTACACCAATCAACCAAAAAGAATTCTTTATTGCAGCTATTCTCATATAATGCCTCCGAGGTAATAACTATGCTTTTAGAAACTCTAAACTGATAAAATACACACTCTCCACAATCCAGCCATCACTAAGTGGATAAAAGGATTCACATATTATGGTGCCAAGGCCAGTCAAGCGTCTAAACCCAAATCCAGACTTTTCTAAGATAACGTGTGGCCTTTATTCTAGACTAAAATCCAGCAAGCATCTTCTCTTCTTTTTTTTTTTAATATCCTGGAATCTTTACCCTACCATACACTATAATACAAAGCACCACAGTACAAACCACCAACCACATTAAATGGCCGTGGGGCGAGGAATAAACTCCATACACACCTGAGTCAGTAGTATTATCTAGGATGTTGAGAGTGAGTCTGATCCTCTCCTTACTCCAGCTCAACAGCAAATAACAATGCATGACAACAATTTAAAGAGAAAAAGAACAAAACTTCCTCATTTCCCAGCGCACCATGATTCATGGCTTTCTAACTTCCCATTAACAAGCGGGGGGGAATCTATATCACAGTATTGGCTCTGGTTTCCCTGAACCTCAGAGAGAATACTGAGTGTATGTGTTCTCTCTAAGCTAAAGAAGAACAGGAAAACCTTATTGTAATGTATCATCACTGTGCTGGATTCCAAAGTCCAGAGGAACCTGGATTTCTTACAGGGCTTATGGCCAAGATTTTGGGAGTCCCAGACTACAGAAACCTCATCGTCTTTCAGGGTAAACATCTTTTCCAGTGAATCCAAGGTGATCATATTAATTCAGACACCCTTACTTATCCACTTGCCATTTGAGACATAAGACACTGGGACAGTAATTTCTCCAGTCTTGTTTTGTGAATATCTGCTCATAAGCTCTTTCCCTCTCACCATACCCTCTGCATGGAGTGTCCACTGTACCCAGACTTCTCTGCTTGTCCAAGTTCTGTCCTTTTTGTAAGGCCAATTTCAGGTTCAATAATTTTCACCCAGCATCCCTTTCCAAAATGCCTTTATATTCTGAATTCCAGCAACATGTACTCGAGTTATTGTTTCTGCCATTTTTCATATAACATTGCCATCATAGATATCCTTCTTTCCCACATGTATGACATGCCATGAGAGGAACAGAGAGCCGTCTCAGATTTTACAGTATCACTGGAAATTGTGGGGTGATATCCATTATTTGGTGAAGAAAAGAGAGTATGTGAGAAAAGTTACTATGGAAAGGAGGATCAGGTGAAGAGATTAAAAAAGGGGGGACTCTGATCCTGGCTGTTATCGTTGATAGACTGTGGCCAAGTCATTTCCTGTGTGTAGAACTCAGTTTTCTTTTCTAGAAAAAAACCTTGATTTGGCCAAGATGGCCTCTGAGTCCCTTTGAATTCTACTCTGAGGTCCACCAGTAACTGTGTGAGACACAGAGAAACTGTTCCTCTGCTTTAGGACTGCAGGTTTATTAGTTAACATATACTAAAAGAGATTAAATGCTGAAATCTCAGTGACAACACAATGTGAGGAGATTTCTTGTTTGTATACAACCTAGCCTGTGGCAGCAGCTGGGCTCTGCTCCACACACAACCAGTCGGGCGCACAAATTGGTGGAGGCTCTTCCAGATTCAGTGAGACTTCCAAATTCTCCCTGGGCACAGACATTGGGAGAGGAAAGAGAGGGTCTTACATGGAAATAAGGTTACCAGGTATAATACAGAATGCCCAGTTCGATTTGATTTGCAGACAGACCATGAATAATTTTTAGTATAGTATGTGGCACATAATTATGTGAAAACTCGAATTTATTGGGCATCCCATGTTTTTATTTGCTAAATCTGACAAGTCAGCTGGGCAATTTTGATGTGTCAAGCTCTAAAGTGATGCTGATCACTGCCATTAATCATTCATCAGAACTGTTATATGACCCCACCTCGCTACAAGAGGTCCTGGGAAATTTAGCCCCAGCTGGGCAGCTACTTCGCAGCAAAAACTCTACACCTGCCATTTTATGTTTCTCTGGAGGACAGCTAGCCACCTGTGCCACTACACAGTTGTTACTATCAACCTGCTGATTCAAAGGGAAAATAAACAGTATTTAGAGTGCTTTTTTTTAATGATTTCAAAGACTTGGCCTTCTTAAATATGAATGGGCTGAGGCTGGAACTGAGTGTAACGGGCATTTTATCCCATCCTGAGGTCAAAAAAATGGAGCTTTACTCTATCTGGACAGTTTACTTTCCCAGATGGAGAATTAAAATTAAGAATCAATATTCAGGTATTCTTTTTCATTTGCTTTAATTTCCTATTTACATATCATATCTTATTCAAAAGACTCTAGAATGTCATTTTGATTCAATTCAATGGTTGTTCTCTATGTTAATTCTAGGGTCCTATCTTTCCTTCCATTTCTCCCTACGTTATTTATTACTGGATGTTATACCACGATATAAGATAAACTCTTACTTTTCTAATCAAAAGTCAAAATGAACTGCTGCTGTATAAACTGCCCAGTTTTCTTCTGTGCTCTGAAGGTTATGCCAGGACTAAGCCATTACAATGTGAAAACATCTGAGCTACCGTAGCTAGCCTCCAAGAAATAGAAAAGGCTATAACGTCTGAAAGCTTAATATGGAGTTGGGGATGGATGGGCCAGACTGCAAGATGAATGGAAAGCAGTGTGGTCTGCAGAGTGTTCGAGTTTTTTTTTTTTTTCAAAAGGAATTTTTTACCCCAGGCCAGAAGCCTTTGTGTCAGGGAGACTGTCTCATTTCTCTGCTCAAAGGCTGTCAGAGATGACTGAGATTTGAGAGTAGTTTCTGATGTTGACGAGGTCAAGGGAGGCAGCCCTGCGAACCATCAGTCACTGCGTCAGCGGTGAGCCGAGGAGACACGTGAGCCCCACAGTAAAACCTGGAAAGCTATTTTCTCCAGAGGAACAGAAGAGAAGGGGGAGGTGCAGATGAGAGAAAGGAGAAAAGACACAGGTCAAATGGTCACCATGAAATTTAGCACATTAGTATTCAGCTGGAATCAGAAAAACTTTCTCAGTCCCAACTGGGAGTGTTCTGAAGAAAGAAGTTGACTACAGGCAAAGATCATATTAATATTACGGTGCTTAATCAATACATAAAACCCTCCGATGTACTTTTGCATGGCTGCTCTATACAGTTAGGACCTGCAGTGATTCTGATTCTGCCTGATGGTGTTTGCAAATGGCACAGGTTAGAGGCATCCAGACTCAGACCGTGGGAATGTGGTACTGGCAGTATATTCCTTGCTTCAGGGATCGGTTGGGTTTGCATAAAGCTGGTCAGGCTGCAGCTCAGTTAAAATCAGGCACTAGCTCAGTGTAAGAAAGTCTCAGTGGATACGGCAATGCTCTGCTCTGGGAAGGATGGGCCAATGGAAGCCACCATGTGTTATCTCTGTAGGTTAACCCCCTAAAATTGGCTTGCAGGTTGGAAGCCTTGAAGCCATGACTGGATCCTGAAGTCTTAAATGGAAATGTGAAGAGTTTTCCAGATTTCAATACCTAGTTGGGATCAAATGAAAAGAGCATCTCAAACTCAATCACTTGGCCAAATATCTGTACACCCTCTCTGAAAATTCAAAGGCTACGCAAACCAACAGACCATACAGAGTCTATATATATGTCGGACAATTAGTTTCACAAACTCATTCTAGAAAAAGTGCTATAATACATACCTCATTGCTGAATATCACTACAGTCACCTTCGAAGTACTCCCCTTGGGAAGCTATGCACCGACGCCAGTGCCTAGTCCACCCTTCAAAGCAATTTTGGAACTCTTTTTCTGGAATGGCCATCAGAGCGGGCGTACTATTACACTTGATGTCCTGAATGTCAACAAAATATCTTCCTTTCAATATATCCTTTACCTTCAGGTAAAGAAAGAAGTCATTGGGGGCCAGATCAGGTGAGCAGGGAGGGTGTTCCAATACAGTTATTTGTTTACTGGCTCAAAACTCCCTCACAGACACTGTCATGTGAGTTGGTGCATTGTCGTGATGCAAGAGCCATGAATTGTCGGCGAAAAGTTCAGTCTGTCTAACTTTTTCATGCAGCCTTTTGAGCACTTCCAAATAGTAAACTTGGTTAACTGTCTGTTCAGTTGGTACAAATTCATAATGAATGATCCCTCTGATATCAAATGGGGTTAGCAACACGGTTGCAACAAGTTCACAAACTTAATTGTCTGACCTCATAGACATGTAGAGAAAAGGTATCTTTCTATTAGAAATCCATAGAAACATTTCCCAATTTGGAGAATGTTTCTCCAATTCCATTTATTTACTTCAGTGGTTCTTAAATGGAAGAGGACATCTAGCAATGTCTAAAGATATTTTTGGCTGTCACACTGGGAAGGGGTTTGCTTTTGGCACTCAGTGGGTAGAAGCCAGAAATGCTGCTAAACATCCTTTAATGCTCAGGTCACACAGACCCCTTTCCAAAGAATCATATGTCTCAAAATGCCAACAGTGCTGAGGTTGAGAAACCCTCGCTAATTAAAACTAGGGTACTTTGGCCATCAGATGTGGAAAGAGCCACTCAAATCATCTCATTCCCCAAAATCATGACTTAGGGCTCATACTTGTACTCCTCTGCACTCCTTCTTTCCTTTATCATGTTTCCTGCTCCCCATGTCTTTCTGTCTATATCAAAATCAAATTATTTTTATTGGTATTCAACATTGCAAATGTAAACTTCTATGCACCTGTCATAATGAAGGGGTCTGTCTGTTTTACCCTCATAAAAATGTTAGTCAACTCTGAGTTGATCAGGTGGGACAACCGGATACATAAGAGTTTGTCAAACTCTTTGGAGTTAGGCCAGCCTGATAGCAAAGAGATCTAAGTTTTTATCTTCTGAGATTCTAATGTTTAGCATAAGGAACCTGGAGAATGCCAGCTGAACTCTCCCTACCCTCCCAGTTTGGAGGAATAAAGCAGCTGGAGTGAGATTCGGAAAGCTTCCCATTTCTCTCCACTGGCGTGCATTTTAAGATCTCCTCTTCTGTGGTACACGGGAAGCTCAGAGCTCATATTAGAGCCCGTATTTAGCCTGTTCTGGAGCCTTGCATTAAAGTTAAGTTCTCTTTTTTGAATAATCCCTTGGACTTCTCAGCATTACTGATTCCAGTGTTTCATCTGTGTTTCTTCTTGTAGATCTTCTAAGTGGAAATTCATTTTCTCTTTGCCTGTCCACTGGTCTCGTTTCTCTGTTCTCCCTTGCATTTGTAATGCGTCTGAATTGGGTGGCATCTGCGCATTTCATGACTGTTCCTAGTTCCCTCAACTGGAACACATATAAAAATGCTAAAGAGCACTAAACCTAACTTCACCTGTCCCCTGTGGGACTCCATTAGGCACCTTGCCTGATTGGGTACACTGCCCTTTATCTTGACTTTGCCTCCAGTGTCTTGGCTGAAGCCCTTAGTTACTTAAAAGATAATGTGGTTTCCAGTAGTGGTCGTCATCATCTTTAAAATTAACTGTACTTCTGAATAGTTCCCTTGTCTTTTCTTGGTGGCCAAAACCTCAGCCTTGGCTCACATCATGCACTAGTCTCTCCCCCAACACTCCAAGTAAGTTTCAAGCTGTCTCCAAGACAAGTCTTAAAACACCACACTTTCCAAAAACTTAAGTCAGTGATGATGACATCGTCAATGCATCTGGCTTTGTTCTTCACTGGACATCATAGAAAGTGACTGTTTGGCTCATAGGAAAAAATGAACTCTATTTCTACTCCTTTCTCTTTTCTTCCACCTTGTTGTCAAACACCAACTCCAAACCTCTTCTAGTCTCCTTTTTGCAGAAAACCACTGAGCTACATCTAGGCAGGTATACCATAGCCATCCAGAGTTGTGTGTGTTGCCCAAGAGGGCATCAGATGGAATAAATCAAGGTGCACATCACAGGAAGCCTTTCTATGCCACTCTTACACTGGATGCAAACTTGTCAGAGATTCCTCCTTTGGGCTTTGAAAACTGGTTGCCCCAATCCAGTTTCAGAGAAGCCAGATTTGAGATGACCATTATTTCATTGAAGTTCCAAAATCATTGACAATGCAGCCCTAGAGATATGGACCACTAATTCATTTCCTGCAAAACAGGATGCTGCCAAGTGAAATCCATGCCTATTTTTCTAGATTTCAGATTATGTCATTCATTCAACAAGTATTAATTCCCGACCTACTGTGGCCCAGACACTCTTCTAGGTGTTGAAGATTGAGTGCTGACTAAGAGGAAAAATCCCTGCTCCCACAGAGTCTAAAATTAAAGTGGGGCAAGATAAAGTAGGAAAGGCTGGTATGTTTTCAGGTAGTAATAAGTGCTAACTTAAGAAAACTAAAGCAGTGCAAGGAATAGAAAGATGTGTGAGGGAACAAGTGGCTATTTTAGGTAGGATGACGAGGGAGGGCTTCCTTGAGGGGCAGCATTTCACAGGACCCCGGATAAAAGGAAGAAGCCACTTAGATGAAGATCTGGGGGAAATGCCTTCTAGATCTGAAGTGCAGAGGCTTGAGATAGCAATGAAATCTACATGACCAAAGAAGATCAGTGACACTGGAGCAGAGCAAGAGCGAAACAAGACCTGAGACATGAATGGAGGCTGGATCACATAAACCCAGTGGCAAGAATGGTGAAGGGCTGCCTATTAGTTTCCTGTGGCTGTCCAAATAAATTACCACAAACTGGGTAGCTTTAAATCACAGAAGTTTTTCTCTCACAGTCTGGATGCCAGAAATCTGAAATGAGGTGTCAACAGGATCGATTCCCTCTGTAAAATCTGAGGGACAGTCTGTTCTATGCCTCTCTCCTAGCTTCCGGTGGCTCCTGGCAATCCTTAGCATTCCTTGGCGTGTAGACGCGTCACTCCAGTCTCTGCCTTTGTTTTCACATGGTGTTCTTCTCCACATCTGTAGGTCCCAAATTTTTCTCAGCCTTTCTCTTATAAGGACATCATTGGATTTGGATTTCACTCTAAATCCAAGGTGATCTCATCTCGAGATCCTTAACTATATCCACAAAGACCCTTTTCCCAAATGAAGTCATAGTCACAGGTTCCAGGGGTCAAAACATAGACATATTTCGGGGTGAGGGGGGAATCTGGGGGCGGGGCACCATTCAACCCACTAGAAGGAGCCAGCAGAGGATTCAAACCTGGGTTGAATCCCTATTCAACCTGACCTGCTACATCTTAAAAGGTCACTGTCTGCCATGTATAGTTGTCTGGTGGGGATACAGTAGCAGCATGGAGATGACACACACTGTCCTATGGATTCCACTGCATTCCATTTACCCTTTTGTTTGGGGTAGCAAGGGATCAGGAAAGCTTAACGGAAGGATTGAGGTAAGAAGAAAGAACAAAATGTTTCTTGTCCACCTATAGGAAGGTAACTACTGATGCTCTAAAAAGATAGACTAAATAGTAAATCCACCAAAGATTCAGTTAGAAAAGCTCAAGGCTGACTACCTACATAGCAAATGTTCATGCAGTCATGTTGTAAAACATTCTCTTTAAAACTACCAGTAATAACGCCTATTTATGAAGTGCTTACTAAGTGCAAGGGACTGATGTGATTGCTTTACACGTATTATTTCTCACTAAATTATTGCAATATTACATATCATTAGTTGTCTTTTGCTTCTAAGGCGCTACAATTGGAAGGATTCAAATCTACAGTTATCACAAGCTACAGCCTGGGCTCTAACACTAATCTATGTCATCATTATCAGTAATTTCTTTTAAAAATTTGAATTTAGTGTCATTATTGAATTGAATATTTCAAACATTGGATTTCACCTGACTCTGGATTTAGCTAAAATTCTAACCTGCTCATCTAAACAATAATCATGTAGCAGCCACTGTTTACTACTATTACAGTAAGGGACCTAAGGGGAAAATATTACCCACAATGCTTCACAATGGCCTATCTCTTTTCGGATATTAGCGATCCTCTCCAACATGGGAGAGTGCCTGGTATGCGACATGTACTACTTGCTTTAAAGAAAGTAGTCCTAAAATATTAGCTTCTCAAAGGTACCTTAGGTAGGAACCCTCTCATTTGACAGATGAGAGATAGAAAGCCCAGAAATAACTCTAGAACCCATTCTCCTCGAATCCTACCCAATTCTACTTTCTTTTAATATTGCTTTTCCTTTGGCAGAAATAGGTTAATGACAATTCTCTGCTATATTCTTATTTTTTAAAAAAACATATCTACAATACCAATACCATGCTTAGCAACACTTAATGAATTGATAATCATTGGTAGCTGATAACATTCTCAAAAATGATGCATCCAGAGTATGTATCTCCTGATGGAAATACACGACGCCACTAATGGAGTAGTGTTATTCCTCCTGCTCCCCAAAAAATCAAGTCCAAAATAATCAAGGTTCTATATCTATTAATTTGCGGGAAATACAAGAATCATGCAAAAATACCAAGGGGATACAATCAACAAATTAAAAAATGGTGGAAATTCCAAGGACAATTGCATGAAATTTATTTAAAATATACAAAAATAAAGAATTAAGTTATAGATAAAAAGAGACTGAAGAGAAAATCAACCAACCTCAACGTATGACAAGCAAACAAACTGTTAATGAAATGTATTATGTAATTATAAATTTACAAGAAATTCAACAGACAGGAGACATAGCCAAGAAGAGCTTGACAGTATAGTGATGACAATGAAAAATTATTGTTAATCATTTTAGGTGGGACAAGCACTGTGATCATATTTTCAGTCCTTACCTTTTAGAAATATATGCATTTAGAAATACATATACATATATGTATATATATGGAAATATGGATGAAACAATAGGATGACTTTGTTTCAAAGTAATCTAACGGGGGAAGGTATTCCTGAAATAAGACCAGCCCTGAATTTATAACTGTGGAAGTGAGTAACAGGTACATCGGGATCATAATGCTATTGTATTTTTATGCATATCGAAAATTTCCAACATTGAAGTTAAAAAAAACTTAAGAAGTCCAAAACGAAAATAAAATATAAAATGCTATATGTGCTCATTGTAGAAATTCTGGAAAGCATAGAAAAATGTTCAAATGTTTTTACAAAACTACTCCTAAAGCTGCCCCATTAGGAGTCCCTGTTAAATGAAATACCAAGTGCTCCGGAGGCTGGCTCTCTGCTCTCCAGGACTGTGTTCTAATCTGAGTGCCCTAAATAGGACGGAGAGTTCCTGTGAAGTTTGAAGAAGTTGATCTTTGGAAACATTTTTCCTTAGGTCGCTGCATGTTCCCATATCTCCAGATCAAAAGAGAAGTACTAGTCAAGAAATACATCCTCCTTGTATATAAGTGAACTTCAGTAGGTAGTTGCAAAAAAGCAAATCTGGGTCCAAGTTTGCAAACCAAATATTTCAGTGTAAGATGAGCTTCCACATTAACACCTGGATTGAAGCTTGAAGGCTTCCTTGTAGGGCCCTTGCTTCATTTGGATCTGGTTCCCTCCTCCCCATATCCCTGCACCAGACACACTAACACCGTGACAAAGTCTCTTTTCTAGTGACTTGGAGTTTACTCCCTTCTGGAGACTATATCAACCAAATAACAAATTGAGACGGGTACACAGAACTTCACCACAGTCAACGTGGTTTAGAATTGTTATCCCAAGTGGGCTGGGAAAGTCAGCTGTAGTGATAGGCAAGCTCTGCCCTATGTTTCCACACTGAAAGCACCCTATCCCTCCACAGTTAAATCCTGTCATAATGAGCTCACAGATTCATGCTGGTTTCCTTCCTGTGGCAAGGAAACAGGGCAAGCATCTTTCTAGCTCCTGCTTCTGCATCAAACAGCTGTGGCACTTGTCACTGGGAATGTTAAGACAATTTCCCCACTCTAACAAGATTTTCCTCTTGAGTAAAATAATTTTTCTCAGTATGACTAGATTTTTTTTACATCTACAACCAGTTTTCAGTGAAGGGTGGATTTTTCCCCCCCACATTCAGAAGTGATTTATATTAGGCATTTAAAGGCAAACATGGACATTTTTCTTATTTTTTATTATTATTATTTCTTTAAGCGAGCAAGCAAGAGAAATCCAACAACTTGGAGTAGATTTACAGTTAGTTCTTCGACCCTTTCTCTTGCCCTGGAGCCTGATGGGACTTGAGTGTCCTTGGAGGAATGGCAGAGGGAAATGCTAGGGGCCAATTGCTGATTTTATCATTCAAACACAAAATTTGTTACACCACTTTATCGGTCACAGGGAAAGCAATTATATTGTGGTTCAATTTTCCACTCAATGGCTGTACTGGGGATCAAAGTCAGTTTTTATGATGGGAAAAACTGTTTTGCTATTTTATTTGTTACTTAAAATAAAGAAGTACCATTATTATAATGCTTTCTGAGGTTTTGCCACCCCTGAACCCCTACTCTTTCATGAGATACAGTGGATTATTTTGGCTGTCTCCCTCCCTTTGATTAAATAATCAGTTTTCTTCCCATCCTCTAAAGCATATTTTACTGTAGAAATGAAATTGGCACGGTTTCAGGCAACACAGCATTAGGACTCTAATGATAGCCACGAAAGGCAAAACCTGCCCTGCGTTATTTATTCTTTTCTAGACTGGTACTTTTTCAAAAGAAGCAAGCAAGCATTGTGCGTGTGTGTGTGTGTGTGTGTGTGTGTGTGTGTGTTATTTACTATATATTGTTGTGACAGATGTTTACTCTCACCCATCTTCCACGTGAAATAATTAACATATGTTTTGGCTGCATTTATAATTCCTTTTTTGTTATAGAAAAAATAAAATGTGATTGGGTGTAGCGAAGGATCCATATGAAATTATAAGTAAAAAATCATACGTTTTAATTCAAAATAAAATAGGACATTTTGCCGTCAATTATAACCCTTTCATCTTATTTTCTATGTTCATTTCATTGAGAAAATTAAAGGAAGTAAAATTGAAACTATCAAAATCAAGAAAAAGTTACTGTTATTTTGCTAAGAATCCAAATTCAGCATGAGTTGATTACTAACCTTTTTTATTTAAAAGTTCCAGTTTTAAACTGAGAAATCCAGTGAGGTTCAGAATTTCAAACAATTGTGCTATGGGGCTACAGTTTGTAGTAGGACTGAATAGCTAAGTAAAAAACTAGTCGTTTTTATTGCACACTTTGTCATATTTGTTAAGAAAAAAAATAAGTAAGAGATATTTCCCTCTTTCAAACTATATCAAGTGTACCCTCCCTTTTCTAGTTGGTTTCAGCTTTTACAACTTGATTGCGACCATCTTCATTTTTTCTGGTCTCCTGCTAATTGCCTCCAGGCTCAGAGTCTTACAACATATCCCCTGAATCTGGGAGCAGGGAATTCTGGAATTTGCTGTAGGTAAATAATTATGGCAGTAGCTGAGTGATGGTCTAGCTACCACGGGACACTTTTGTCCTCATCGTGAAGCTTGAGGCGATGCAGGAGAGACGAGTGTAAAGCTCCATAAAAGTTTGCATGGGGAGGCAGCATCGGCAGGCTGGGGTGTACCTCCCTCACTCCATTTCTGCCCATCCTGGGTACTTGTGTAGACTGACTGCTGGCTTGGAGAGCAGGAGAGTCTCCCTCTCAGCGGTTTCCCTTTAGGCTTTGTCCGTTCATCTGCGTGTAAAGTGTTTTTTGTGTAACGTTGATTTTTATGACTTGGGACAAGACACTGGGCCTCAGAAAAGGCAAGCGCGTGCACCTGAGAAAGGTGTTTCTGATACCTCCCGCTACTATTTATTGAGAGTTTGTTGTATGCTGGGTTCTGTGTATACATTATCCATTACGTCCTTGGAGTAATCCTGCAAGGCACGAATTATTATCCTCATTTTTTAAGATGAGAGAGCTTAGATCCTAAAACTTATTTAAACTACTCTTTAAACTATTCCCCAAACTACCCTTGGAACACTTACTAGATGGTAAAGATTAGACAGATAATAATATTAACCCATCTCAATATAACAATACTCCTCAACTAATCTTAAACACCATATTCTAAAACTGTAAGTTAATTTTTTTCCCCTTTACATACTCCAAATGTTCTTAATTACATAGACCTTTAATTAAATAATTTGGACATTTAACTTATTTTGACAAAGCAGACTAATGAAAATTTTACTTTTCCATAGACGTCTACTGCTTTGTGTTCTGAACCTGTGAAAGCATCGCCTGTGCTGCTTATACATCTATAGTTTTATTCTGTCAAACAAAATGCAACTTTTTCAATTTAGTGACTGGCACAGTGACTAAGTACTGTTCATTAAAAAACCATTTTGATTTAGATGCTTAGATGTCAAATAACTAGGCCAACTGTTTTTCTTTTCTATTATTTTTAAGGAACTTAATGAGGAGTCCTATTTATCTTGTGATAATCCAGTCAATCAATTAATAATTTGCCTACAAATGGTCAGCTCAAGCCAGAGGCAAAACAACCTGCTTTTGCTCAGGACATTGAAAAAAGTAATTGGAGTGGCAATAGGTGTCTTAAATATCTGGACTTTAAAAACAGGATTATCTAAATGGAATAGAGTGAATGTAATCCTGAGCATTGCCCCATGTTCCCAATGGGTTTTCTCTAGATTAGTATAGATTAGTTGGTTGTCATGACACCAAACTCTTCATTTAATGCAATATGAGACTGTAAATGAGACTAGTTCTCTCTACTATGATATTATGATGCATTTTAAATAACATTTTTAAACTTTCTCTGAATTTTGAACCAAATTTTTAAGTGGTCTTTTTAAGATATTCATTCCTATGATATATAATTTTACATTTACTTTGATGTATTAAAAACTCCAGTTCTCATAAGAACACAAAACTGAATACCTTGTAAATCATTGAATTACCCTCCCCCTTTAAGAAAATCTAGTATGTTAATATTCAAATTTAGAAAGTAGATGAGGCGACTGGTAATGATTCTTTTTCTTTGGAATTTTTCACTTTACCTACAGGATAATGGATTTTTTAAATTCCAAATTGTCCCTGCTCATTTATTTTAGTACTTATTACATTTGCATTTTTATTATCTGTTTACCTGTTTTCATTCCTTACTATGCAATGCCCTTTTGAAGGGCAGGATCCTTGACTTTTAAATTTTGTCTTACTCCATTGCTTAACACATATAAGGAACTCAAATATTGTTGTATTAATGAAGTAATTAATAAAGTAATATGATTTGAAACTTAACTTTAAAGAAATATATATTTTTCTCTTTTCTTAATCCCTACACCTCTCAGACACACTAAGCTCTGTTTATAATTAGTTCTAACCTTTTCTAAAGAGCTTTTGTAGTTCTTGTAGAAAACATATAGGCTCATTTTTCAGAAAGAAATGCTATGGAACTAGATTCTTCCCCTCTGAGAAAACTTCCATAGAATTATGAAAAGAATGAACTGAACCAAACACCTTCTTCTGCAGTTTTCAGAGCAAATATTTTTTTTCTGTCCTTTTTCCTTTAACAGCACAAAGAAGAAAATGAAAATAAATAAGTAAATAAAATATTTTATCCCCAATGCTTTAAGTCCTACAATCACAAACTTCTATTTACAAACACTGGATTTCAAATAGCATCATCGGTAAATAAGGCTGCCATTTCAAGCTTAAAAGCATAGCTGATGAGAGACATGATGATTGCTTAAAATATCCTAAGGGTATGAAAACTAAAGTGGAGAAAGAATTATTTAGGCATAACTAAAGCATAACTAAAGGGAGATATAACTGGATGGAGAAATACTGTTAAGTTTTTTTTTTTTTTTTTTTTAAAGAATAATTTTAGGGAAAGAAGCAGTATATATAAAAAAAAAAAAAACCCTCAAACTTTCTTAACAGTCTATTGGGCTGTGGAATTGGTTTTAATGGAAAGTAGTAGGAAAAAATCATGAGTGCTTAAAACTAGACCAAAAACTACCAAGGACGAAATACAGATGAGGACAGTCTCACACAGGCAAGAGGTGTGTAAAAGTGACGAAACAAAGTACTATTTTTAAGCATCTTGATTTCAAGAAACAAAATCCTCATGTTTTTCCGAATTTGCTTTTCCAAGCAAATGTGCTAAGTAGAGCCCCTGTGAATAATTTCTAACAGCCGTTCAAGTAAAATCCTATTTTTCATGCAGAAAGTTAATGATTGTTTACACACACGCACACGCGCACACACACACACACACACACACACACACACACACACACACCTTCCAAATTTGATATTCTATTTTATCTTCTAAACAACTAAATAAGTAAAGGGATGCTCTTTGGACTTTTTTTTTCCCTCGAAATCTATTGGTCTCCATATGTAACCCTACTTAGAGTAGTAGAAGAATAAAGATCTGTTGGTTTTCCTCCCCAGCTATAAAAGTGCCAAGATTCTTCAGCCTGATAAATTTAAATGAGATGAAGGCATCTCCCACAGGGGAATCAGCAGACATAAATTTTTCAGTAAACCTGCACCTAGCGTGAGGAAGGGAAACCTCCCTGAATTTTTCCCTTCCTTTATCTCTTATTTCAGTTGCAGAATGGATAAGCAAGAACAATTTCTCTTTTTCCTCTGAATCTCCAAAAGACAGTGATTTTAGATATAACCAAGGAGATTCTATGTGGTACAGAAATTTCTGAATATAAGCGAACAACTGTTCTTCTTCCCTATGCCGACTGGGCTGGCTACCTGATTTTAATGGCGTCCCATTGTGACTGAAGAGCCTAGTAAGGGCGCTCCATGGAGTTGTGAGATTGATGCTGGGGCCACCTTCCTTCTGGGGTTCCTGCGTCTTGTTGGTTGGAATGCTGATGGGTAAGAGCTGTTTGCCACTTTCTGTCTCCCTGCTATTTGGGTTTTTACTGCCCTTGAACCACTTCCTAGTTTCATTATATATTTGCCCTTGCTCTATTCCTTGTTGAACAGCAATGGATTGCAAATGCAGTAAATAATTCAAAATAAAAATCAGGGTGTGTCTTGAGGCAAAATCAGCTTTTTTATTTGGACTGATCTGACAAATCCATGAATTCAGTGGAGTGGTTGACTAAATCAATTAATATTCAGGTGAAGGAGCAACATGAATGGTATATTATAGAGCAAAAGCTCAAAGTTGTTGGGTGGCATTTAAACCCCTTCGCCAAGAATCCTAGACTTGAAATTAAGTCCAAATTAGAAACTTTGAAAATTAAGGTTGTCTATTCAACTTATTGTCTGTGTGACCTTGGAGCAAGTTATTTAACCTCATTAATTCTCAGTTTCTTCATCCATAGCGTATGTGTATATAGTGAGAGTCACTCAAACAGGTAAGGAGACCTAATAATATGTATTTTTCTAAGACCTTTGCAAGCACTGCATGAAATGTGTGACTGGACCCGATATTTGCTTAAAAAATGATGTTGTGCTATATGTATATTAAGTGGAATTTGTCAATTTACTATATTAAATACTCAACTGTGAAACATTTACTATCTGCTGAACCATGACTCTCCAGTGTGATCCAAGGACTCTTCGATGTCCCAAAGAACAATTTAGAGTATTGGCAAACCTCCAAAAGTCACCCTTCTTTTCATAATAACACTAGTTGCTTTGCTTTTTTTCTCTCAATCTCTCCCATGAGTATAATAGAGCCTTCCAGACCTCACACATGTGATATCCTATGGTTGAATGCAAAAGTAGACATGAAAAGAGATTTGCAAGATTGTAAATGGGTCTTGAGAGAAAGAAAAGCTTGAGAGTCGCTGTGCTAAACTATATTAGTTCACTTTAGGTAGATGTGTCCTGAGATGAACCTGTGTGTGGTACTTGAAATTACTCAGCTAAGTATCTGAGCTCTGTATTTCACAGACGTGAAGCCACAGCCTTCAGTTCACACTCTTCAGTCACTGTGAGCTAGAGTTAAGGAACTTAAAGTCCCGTTATTAGATGTTCTCTCAGTCTAAAAAATAAAACCTGGAGGAAGAATATCCATCATGGTCATATCTATGATTGAATCTACAGAACTGTGAGTTGAGTGTCTTTCTTTAAATTCATCATTAGTTTACTTAGCACCTACAGTGTGCCAAGCACTGTATTGCAATCTGCACAAAAGGTCTTTTATTTAATCCTCAGAACCCTGTGAGATCCTTAGGCAGGGCCCTCAACTCAGTCCTTCATTTTCCACATCTGTAAAATAGGTATAATAATAGTTACCAACAGCATGGGGTTATTACAGGGTTAAATGAGTAGAAATATGCAAAGTGCTAAGAAAAATGCCTGCCATTTAGCAATCACCATATAACTGCCATGATTATTTCTACTATCAATCCAAATAATATTCTCGATTATAGAGTTAAATCCACCATTTAACATACTCATGGTTATGTAGTGCCCATGAGCCAATCAGAAGATGTTATTACTGGGTGTGTAATGAGGCCAGAGTCATCACAGGCTCAAACCCCAACCATCCTTCTCATTCCAGAACTACATATTTCATTCCTTGCTCTGGCAAATCCATTCTTTGATCTAAAGGATGACCAGATAACAGAAGCTGAATTTATTCCAAGAATATTTGGGGTATTACACGGTAGGCAGTCTTGTAAGGAAATCCTCAGGGATGACCAGAATTAGAGGGTGGAGTGAAAGGGGAAGTAAGAAGACAACCTTGTTCACCAAGCTAATGAGCTTGATTTGGCTCTGAAGAATCATTGGAATGTGGGGTTGCAGAATTACAGGGTCAAGTCTAGGCTTTAAAATTATTTTAACTATAAGCATGGAAGATGAATTATAGGGAACAAAAGTGGAGGCGATGAGGTTAATTAATTGGGAGATTATTAATGCATTTAAAGTGAGAGATTATGAGGGTCTGAGCTCAGAAGTAATAGTATAAATAAGGAGGATGGTGCATTCATGAAAAATGTGTGTGTCACTGTGAATATGTGTGTGTGTTGTGTATGTTGAATTTTAGAGCTGGAAACTACATTATAAATCATCTAATCCTTCCCTCCTCCCACCATCAATTTTACACATTGAAAAACTGAAGTAAAGTGTTGTGCTAAAGCTTCAGAGACAGAAAGTTTTGTAGAAAGGAAAAAGAAGCTTAATCATTTGACCTGGTTCCTAATTCTACTTTGGTCCCTCACCTCTTTAAGATTCAGCTGCTTATTTTCTGAAATGTAAGTAAAATTACCTGTCCTACCTGCCTCACAGAATTGTTGAAGCAATGTACCTCATGAGTCAATGTATTTGTAAGCACTAGATAACCTATAAAACATACTACGCATATAAATTATAATTTCTAAGTCCTCTGATGCATTTTCCACTCTTTGCCTTGTGAGAAGAGGAAATGGCACTAGTGATGTCAGGTGAGAGAGGCCATCCCATATTCTGATGGACAGATCCATCATCCTTCCAAAAGAATGCAGCAGGGCTGATTTCCAGAACCTGACAGAAGTCAGGTGACAGTGGGCTGCCATGTTCAGGGATATTTGTGTTTCTCATTCCTTCACGGAAATTGAAAGATGATGCCTCACTCTTGTCTACTCGTAAGCCAAGAGTGGAGAGAAGTGGATAGATAAAGATGCATAAAAATAAGTTATAAAAATGAGAAAAACATCACGGCATTCAGTGTCCCCCAGTAGATGGACAAAGCTTGCTAACAAATACCCAGAAGCACTTATATATGTCACACAGAGAAGCAATTTACATCAAAAGTGGTACATCGGTCCCAGTTTTACTAGAAGAAGATCAATAGTGAGAAACTTTTTATGTTACATTATTTTTTAGATACCTTTCTCTCTCTCTCTCACTATCTCTTACCTATCTCTATCTCTCTCTGTCTCATTGTGTGGAATATTATATGGCAAAGCATTACCATTTTAGTTAATAAGTTGAGCCCTGCATTAATTTAATGAATATAAATGGAAATACATTTTTCTGAGGAAGAGTTATAAATCCAAACTCTCTGAGTTCTATCAATCTGGGAAAACGAATCCCCTGGCAAGAGGCAAAACAAAACTAGTGTTCTCATATTTTTTTATTTAGAGGTAAGATTTGATTATACCTCTACACTCCATAAAATTTCCCTGCATCAACTACAGGCTCATATAGAAAAATATGGCACTCAGCAAAACCATTAACAATACAGAGGGTTATGGGGGAAAAAACGAGATTGGGGCAGACCAATCAAATCTACAGAACTTTGTAATAGAACCCAAACAACAACAACAACAAAATAACAATCTGAATTAAAATACTACCACAAGGAAAATCATATAACATAATGATAATCCATAGATGCTGAAAAACCTTTTGACAAGATTCGTCCTTCATTCTAAAAAAAAAAAAAAACATGAAAGGGAAAAAAAAACATATGTATACTCACACACACCTCAGTCCTAAGTCCAGCATCTTACTTAATGGGGAAACATTAGAGGCATTTCCATCAAAATTAGGAACAAGGCAAGGACGCCCACCATACGCTAATGTTTAATGTATAGAAGGCATTTGTCAATGCATTTAGACAACTCAACTAGAGGCATACAAATTGGGGTGGGAGGAGAGTGTCACTTTTTGAGGATGATTTGAGAGTAACTGGAAAAGTCTAGAGTATCAAATGATAAAAACTACTTCATCAATTGAAACAATTCAGTCAGGTACCAGGATATAAAGTTAACATATAGAAATTAACAGCTTGTAAACACAATAAGACAGAGGACACACTGGCAAGAAAATACATTTTCAATTACTTAGGAATATACTAAACAAAAAATGTATAAGACTTATATGGTAAAAACGTTAAAATATTCCTGAAGTCAAAAAAGTAGACTGAACAACTGTAAAGACATTTCTTCATCTTATGTAGGATGCCTCCCCAGAATAAAGAGTGATCAGAAACAGCTGTGATACATTAACACAATGGAGCACTATGCAGCTGTATTTGAAAAACTACAGATCTCTATTAATTGGTATAATGTGATTTCTAAGATCCATAGGAAAATGGGGAAAAAAATCAAAATGCAAAAGAGTGCCTATGCTATGCTACCTTAAAATAGTTTAACTTAGTAAAAAGAGAAGCTGTTCTTGAAGCCACTAAGGCAAGACATTTGTTGCACTTAAGAAAGGCACCTCTGCAGAATTTTAATTTTTTTTCTCAAGTCATATAGAGCTAATGCATTCTCTTTCATTCAGAACATTTGGCCCTAATTGCTACAAACTTGAACATTCTGGGTAAGAACCAACACCATGTCCTCAGTACACCACCACACCAGTATATTGATATTATTCATTTTTGCCAATGGCATATGCACCAAAGAGGAAAAAATGCATTGCAGCAGAATGAACTGGATTGCTAATCATTTTCATTGTTTTAAGGAAATGGGTTCCCCTGAGACCAATAAAGTAAATTAGAAACTCAGCTTTATCAGTTGTGTGGCCATAGGCTCATAATTTTTCTGAGCCTCGGTTTTTAAATACGTAAAACCAAGGTATTAACTAACAATGCTTACTTCATAAGGTTGCTGTGAGGATTCAATGAGATACTGCATGGAAATGCCTAGCACAGACTCCATAAAAGCACCTATTGGTACTGCCTTCCTTAGTTAGCATTCTGCCCTTTCTTTGGCCATGCCATAGCACTGAGCTCTGCATACGTATCACACAGACACACCAATGAACATAGGCACACATAAATATGCTCAAACACTGTCCAGTCTTATATAGCTCCCTCTCCTTTTTGAAAGCTCGAGAACCTTAATGCACTTTGTACATCAAATTCTTATTCTGATCTTCGGGACTCTGCTCATTTTATTCCTTCCACCTAGAAGGTCCTGCTCCCCATTTTTCAAATCGTATCTCGAGTCCCTAAACATCCCTTCCGCCTTTACCACATCACTCAGCACCCACTGAGCTTTCATGGTTCATTGGTCTATAGCAGGCTTGAGCATACTGACTTGCCATGTTCTTCAGTTATTTTGTGTTTACATCATTACAGCAACAAGCTTTCAACGTCTTTCATTCCTCGAATGTAGTATCAAGCAGTGTGTGTCATGTATTGTCGATTATCTACAAAACCTTATCAAACTGAATTGATTTGAAATGTGTCTCACCATACTTTGTAAATACGTTTCAAACAAGTATACAGTAGTGCAGAAAAACTGACTCCATATTTATAAAATCCCACCCTTGAGACTTCATGACAAGGAATTTATGAACTGTATTACACTAATTATGCCATCATATAATTTTGTCTATTAACCTCAAGGGGATGTTACCAGTTGTGGAAATTTTTTGACAAGTTGTCATATTTCAATCCGAGTTATAACAGATTCTGACACTCTAAAAATCTTGATGTAATGTGCCAGAAATAGACAGTGACTGTCACTGATAGTCTTGTCTCTTCTAAACTAAATTCATTCCTCAGGGTCATCACATCTCAGCAATGAGATTTCAACACTGGTTCTCATCCAGGTCAATGAATAAGATATCATGCAATTGGGCTTTCCATAGAAATAATAATCGGATTGAGGTTTTCACCTCCAGCTATCAGGTTCTTTTGCACTTCCACCTCTCAATAGTTTAAGGGAAAAACAACTGTTAAATTCTAAATAGAATTGAGATGGAATCATTTTTTAAAAATTTTCTTTCAATTTAAATTGCTATAAAATATTATATTAGTTTCAGGTATACAACATAGTGACTAGACATTTTGGAACAATTTCTTAATCAAAATCTAATTCTCTTTGGAAGTCAGGCATAAGACTAGGGTACAAAGCAAAACAGCAACAATAAAATCATAAGCTGTGTTTTGTGTGGTTTTAGTTATATTAATATAAACCAAAGACCATTTAGAGTATTTCTATGCAAGTATAGTATACTTTATGTGGTTAAGCAGAATAATGGCCCCCAAAGATATCCACATCCTAATCCCCAGAACTTGTGAATTTGCAGACAAAATTAATTTAAGGACCTTACGATAGGAAAATTATCCTGGATTATGCAGGTGGGCTCAATGCACTTACAAAAAGTGGAAGAAGGATGCAGAAGAGAAGAGGCAAAGAGAGATGTGACGGTGGAAGACTGGCGAGAGAGATGCTACAATGCTATATTTACAGATGGATGAAGGAGGCCATGAACCAAGGAATGCAGGCAGCCTCTTCGAAGCTGAAAAAGGCAAGGAAACAGATTTTCCCCTAGAGCCTCCAGAAAGGAATGACGCTCTGCTTCTACCTTGATTTTAGCCAGTGTTGGAATTCTAACACACAGAACTACAACTTAATACCTTTATTCTGTTCTAGGCAACAAAGTTTGTGGTGATTTTGTTATGGGCAGCAATAGCAAACTAATATACTTTACCTACAGAATATTGTAATCTCTATGAAGGCATGACCTTTGATCTGTATGTTCCTCACTTCCAAAGCCTGGAATAATGGAATAGTGCTTGATCCATGATATACATTTAGTACATATCTTTTGAAAGAAACATTGATGGAAATGTTCATATTTTTACCAAAACAATCCCAGTATATTATCTACCCTTAACTCCTACAACAATCTTGTACTTTATATTTAGGTACCGTATCATCAGATGTCTTGAATTTTATAGCTAGGGAAATATTTAGTAACGTTTTGATTATCTAGGTACATGGAGGTAAGGTCAAGGCATGAGACAAGGTCATCTGACTTTCAATCCAGTGACCTTTTCATTGTAGGACTGCATGACTACTCAACTGCGGTTTCTAAAAGAAAAAAAATGGATCGACTAATAGAACCCTCATTTTAGAGCAATCTGTTACAAGGAATGTGTCTGTAAAACAGGCTCACACCCTCTGTCTAGTCCCATTTGATTTTGAAGATAATTCAAATTAGGAACGAAATGACATCACACCTGAAAAGAAATGTCTTGCCATTCTGCTTAGAAATCTCATCAAATGGAGACGGTGTCCCGGGTTCTTTCTCTGGTCATAGAGAGCACAGACATGATCTATTGTGGTTGCTCCCAGAGCCAGGCAGCATAAGTCGGGGGAAAAGAGCCACAGCACTGCTGAAGAATTACCATAGAAGCCAGAAGTCCAACCAGAGGCAGGAAGGCTTATTGTCCCAGAATCAGGCCTCTACGTACACTTAGTGCACAGGAATCCTACTTGCGTCTCCTTTGATTCTATCCTTGGCTTCTTTGGTGGCTGTGTTAGTCTACTGCAGCATAACATAATGCCCTAAAACGTAATGATTTTGAACAGCAATTAGTTAGTATTTCACATGGTTTCTGTAGGTCATGAATTCAGAAAGGGGACAGAGGGGATGGCTGGTTCCTGCTTCACAACATTTGGGTTGTCAGCTAGATAATTCAAGAGGCTGGGAGGCTGTGGTCATCTGAAGGCCTGACTGGGGCTGGAGGATACACTTCTAACATGGCTCACTCATGTGGCTAGCAAGTCGGTACTGGATATTGGCAGAGGACTCACTTCCTTTCTACCTGGGCCTCTCCATGGGATTGCTTACTGTCTTCACTGATGGCATCTGGCTTCTTCCAGAATGAACAATCTAAGAAATTAATGGATAAGCTGTAATATATTTTATTACCTAAAGTCACATACCATCATTTCCATAATATTCTGCTGGACACATAAATCGCCCTGATTCAAAGTGAAAGAGGACTACCACACAGAGGTATGAACACCAAGAAGCAAGGATTATCAGGGGCCATCTTGGAGGCTGGCTATCACGTTGACAGAATCAAAGCACTTTGCTCTTAGGAAACATCTTAACAAGTCCTAGACCCGACATTACTGCCGACTCTGCAAAAATAGAGTGATCAAGGTCATGTGTCTTGTCAATCTTAGGTTTCCAAGGGAAACAGTTCTTTTTCATTCCCCAACTCTATTGCTCACACAATCCATAGGAAGTACATTCCATATGAGGAGAATATGGAATATTAATTAGTTAAAATAGTCTAGAAAGGAAAAAGACTGACTATACCAAATAAAACTCCAGATTTCAGTGGCTTAATACAATAAATGTTTTTCTTCTTTTAATTAATATTGTATAGAACAATGAAGGTCAGTGGCTCTGCTGGGAGTCTATTAAGTGATAAATCAAGAATCCATCTTCTTAAATGACCACTATTGGCACTGGGGAAAGGGAAATGAGGATGTGGAGGATTATCCAAGGTGACTTATAATCAGACCTGGAAGATGTGTACATCATTTTTTATGGAGCTCAGTCACATGGACCCAACATAACTGCAAGGAAAGTTGGGAAATGTAGTTCTTCTTAGTGTCCAGGAGGAGGAAATAGGATTAGTAGGAACAAACACAGCTCACTAATATGTCTGTGCCATGCTGAGCTACCTAAGTCAATCTACTACCTTGATATCAGAGAGATTTGTTTAAAATATGACTTAGTTGATCAGGTTAATTCTCTGTTTTCAAACTATCACTCAGGATAAAGACTAAGCTCCATAGCAAGCCATCCACGGCCTTAACCACTGACTCTACTTCTCTTACCACACGTTTGCCATGTCCCTCCCTTCTTCACACGTGAACTTTTCCGTTCCCTCTGGCCTCCTGCTTCACATGGACATTAGATTCCAGTCCTGGCTCTTAGTTGTATAATGACTTTAAGCAAGGGCTTTAATCTTGCTAAGCCTCAATTTCATCATTGATGAAATGCAGAACAATATTCACCTCGCAGTTGTTGTGAAGATTAAATGAGAAAATATGTCTAAAGCACAGCACCTGGAGCATAGAAGTGACTCAATAAATTCTGGTTGTTTACTTAATTGTTTTCCTTCCATTTTGCTATGTAATGTAACCAATGTGCTTGATGAATAATAATATACCATATTACTTATTAATAGTGATATAAATTGTATTAGTAATAATTATTAATAATACAAATATCTTGAGAGAGTGATTGAAAGCTTGGATTCAAGTTCAGTCATGCTTCTTAGACTTATTCCCAGGCTTTACCATTTCTTGCTTTGTGAGTTTGATAAAGTTCTTTAACCCTTTTAAAAATCTGTTTCCAGACCTATGAAATCTCTTAAGCAAAGATAATAATTATACTCATTTCATAGTATTTTTGTGAGGCTCAATTAAATAACAAATGTAAAATAATTTTTGGCTTCTGGTTCATAGTAAATAGCTTAATAAATAATAGCTATCATTACTTTTACTACGATATTTAATGAATTCCTAACATGGGCCAAATATTACGCTAGATACTTTAACCTTAAAAATGCCTTTTTTTTTTTTAATTAAAAAATGCGAGTTACCAAAAGTTAAGTAACTTTCCCAAGATCGTACTGCTATGACATTTAAGTTGAGACATAAAGACAGGACAACCTGACCCTGACATCGGTGTACTTTCTACTATATCACTCTATCTCCCAAACTCAATGCAAGTTTCTCCAAAAGTATGAGACCTCAGTGGGGGTATTTAAACACAAGGAAGGCACATATACCTGTTATGGCTTTAGCACAACTGGAACTTTGATTTCTACAATTAGAATGAGTGTAAAAATCTAGAATACAAACATACTCCGCTAGCATAACATCCAAGGGACCCACCCTGACATATCCCTTCAGACATTGTCTGTGGATGCCAGGTCAGCTTTCCAGCTCTTCCATAAAGAAGCCAAGGGGCACCATGGGCCCTTTCCAGTTTGGTTGGTATTAGAACTGCTTTAAAAAGTTGTTATTCAAAGAAACTACACTTGCCCTGCCAGGGGTTTTGTTTTGTCAGGACCTGTCCCCTGAAACAATTCAAGTAAGGCCTACATACTTGAAGGCCAGCATTCTCATGTGCAGTCTTAACCATAAGTGGCTCCAACCAGTGAATAATTTATATACCGGGGGTGCCAAAAAAATATATGCAAGTGGACACTTCGGTCAACGTTGCTCAAGCAGTAGTTCACTGTAATCCGAAGTGTGTGGACGCTGATGGTAACCACTTTGAGCACCTCTTGTAATTGCAGAAGTCAAATGTGACTTGTATTCCTCTTTTGTTATCAATATATGTTGAGTATTACAATTTTAATACAGTTTTCCTTTCCTAAAATGTGTCTACATTTTTTTGGCGCCGTCTGTATTTAAGGCATCACATGGTCCTTAGTATTCATTTAATTTTGTTTTGTTTACCTGGGTGTTTGGGCCTGAATTGGTCAAAGTAGATGCTCAGATGTAAAGCACTTCAAAAGGGGAGTCTACAACATACCTAAGGATTTATCAATCCAATAACAACCCATGATTTCACAGTATTGATCGACTGTTGGAAGTAAATTGATAGGTGAAAGGTTACCTATCCATCCTTCCATCCAACCTCAAGTATAACTCCTTCCTTGAGGTCTTCTCTGGCAATTCCAAGTGCACAGTGTCTAGCTGTGGGCCAGCACTGCTCATTCCACACTTAGTTACATAGTGGTTCTTGCTATTATTTATTCAATAAATATTTACTGAACACTTACTCTATGCCAGACAGTGTTCTAGATGCTGTGGGTACATCAATAAGTAAGACAGAAACCTTACCTTCCGGGAGCTTATACTCTGATAAACGAGGCAGACACTAAATGCATAGATATTTATAAATGTCAGGAGAAAAAGAAAAGTGGGGAAAGGCAAAAAGATATATGGAGAGAGAGCACCATTTTAGTACAGTAATCAGGAAAGGCCTCTGTAATGATGTATCATTTGAGCCAAGACCCAAATAAAGCTCAGCCGTGTGATTATACAGGTGAAGAGTGTTCCTAGGAGAGAGAAGATCCCTCAGAAGTTTACATGCACACTGTACTCAAGAAATATAAATCAAATCAGTGCAGCAGAAGCCCAGTGAAGGCTGGAAAGATGAGTAGAAAATAAAATCAGAAAAAGAGGCAGAGGAGAAAGCAAGTCCAACTATTGGCTTTTATTCTAGAAGTAAAGGTAACCTGTTGGAGGGTTGAAAGCCAGGAAGGGAGATGATGTAATACATTAGGTTGGCGTAAAAGTAATTGTGGTTTAAAAGGCTAAAAATAATTGCAAAAACCGCAATTACTTTTGCACCAGCCTAATACATTTTAGAAGAATCACTGGCTGTTGTGTAAAGAAAAAACAGGGGTCAAGGGACGTGGGCAACATTGCAAGCTGGAGACAGGTTAGGCCGGTATTACAGTGGTCCAATGAGTAGTTGTGTGACCTAAGTTTGTCTAACACTGTCCTTCTGTTTTCTGTTTTCCTGAGATATAATTAACATACAGTACTGTTTAAGGAGGACAGTATAACGAATTGACTTACGTATATTATAAAATTACTACTACAGTAAGTTTAATTGACATCCATCATTTCACACAGATATAAAATAGTTTTTTTCCTGGAGATGAGAACTCAGGATCTACTCTCTCTTAACAACTTTCAAATATACCATACAGCAGTGCTAACTAGTCCCCAAGTTGGACATTCCATCCCTAGTACTTATTTATCTCATCACTGGACATTTGTACCTTTTGACCACCTTCATCCAATTACCCCACCCTCCATCCCCTGCCTCTCTTAACCACACATTAACATCTTTTTCTATGAGTTTGGCTTTTATTAGATTCTACACATCAATGAGATCATAAAGTACTTGTCTTAGTCTGTCTGATTTATTTCACTTAACATAATGTCCTCAAGGTCCATCCATGTCACCACAAATGGCAGGATTTCCTTCTTTTTTACGGCTGAATAATATTCCATTGTAATATACCGTGTTTCCCTGAAAATAAGACCTAGCCAGACAATCAGCTCTAATGCGTCTTTTGGAGCAAAAATTAATATAAGACCTGGTATTATATTATATTATATTATATTATATTATATTATAGTATAGTATAGTATATTATAGTATATTATAGTATATTATATTATATTAACCGGGTCTTATAGTAAAATAAGACTGGGTCTTACATTAATTTTTGCTCCAAAAGACACATTAGAGCTGATGGTCCAGATAGGTGTTATTTTGGGGGAAACAGGGTATATATGTACCACAACTTCTTTAGCCATTCACCGTTTAATGGACACTTAGGTAGTTTCCATGTCTTGGCATTAGAAACAATAATGCAATGAACATGGGGATGCATATATCTCTTTGAAATGGTATTTCACTTCCTTCAGATACATTCTCAAAAACAGAATTGCTGAATCTTGTGGTGCTTCTATTTTTAATTTTTTGAGGACTTTACCACCATTTTTTGACTTCAATGTGCTTATGATGGCTTATCTGTTTTTACTTTATTTCCAAGTGAGATTGTAAGTAATTGCCAGCCGAGACGGGGGTGTGGAGCAGAGGAAATGGACGTGGTACAGATAAAAGGCAGGGACTGAAACAGAGGCCCCAAATGATATTTCTTAGTAGTACCCAGAGCATTTGCAACAAAGCTGTGCTGTGCTCGAGAGAGAACTCAATGTGTACTCACTGAAAAAAATGGCATACAAGTTTTTAACTAGTACGTTGAAAGCTGGGTTAGCATAACCTTGGGTAGAGTCTTGCCACTGCAAGTAAAATTCTCAGTGCATAAAACATCCTTTGGAGGCCTTATGGGAGGCTTCCAAGATTAGGACAAATATATGATCCTGACTAAATATAGTGTGACTGAACCTGCATCTGCTGAAGAATGCCGGTGCAGTGAGGAGAGGGGAAAGTCCAGAAAGTCAGTATAGGACTGAACTAGCAGAAGAAATATGATTGGAAATAGAGATTCAAAAACTATACTTTCTAAATGAAAAATAATTTTCTTCATTCCCATCTATATATATTTTATATATACATTCTTAAATGACATCATATAGCACATGCTTTTTTTTAAGCACTGGCTTTTTTCATTCTTATGCTTTGACCCATCCTCGGCTTCTTCTCCTTCCTTCCTCCACCCATATTACTTCCATCTCTGCACTACAGTCCCAGACAGCTACCTGCACCTGTGTTAAAATCACAAATCTTTCTTTTTACCTTTTTTTTTTGACTAAGGCCTTAAGATCACTTATAAGCATACACACGTATATATTTACCTATGTGTATGTGTATGTTTTACTTATATGGCATAATATTACTCTCTGCATCTTGCTTTGTCATTTGCCATTTACTCATAAAAATCCGTCCAAGCCAACTGGTAAATCTCTAACTCATTCTTTCTAATGGCCATATAAAATTGCATGATGTAGATGTATTACAATTTAGTGTGCCATCCTTCTATTTAAAATCAATGTGGTCTTGGTTAAACAAGTTTTCCCCTTCCTCTAGAGTGGACATGTAGTTCTTCTATTATTTTCTTTTAAAATATTTATTATTTCATTAAAAAATATGTAACGCTATTAATTCATATGAACGTTAATTTGGGAATCCAGATTGGTAGCCATTTGTGTCACCGCAATTTATTAACCTCTCTTTTCTCTCTGAATTGATCATAGGTTGTTTTAATAGATTAAATGTTCATGTAATTGTAATAGTAATAGTAATATTTTTCCTGTATGTTTTATTGTCTCCCACTGGCCTATTCATCTAGTGTTACGCTGTTACCACATTTATCTGATTGCCATGACTACAGAGTACATTGCCCTATTCTGCTTGTCATAGTATGCTCGGTTATTGTCCTGTATTTATTCCTCCTTTAGATCATTTACACAACTCTCTCCCGAAGCTTGGATTCCAGCTGTAATTACAATAAATGTACATACATTACAACTTATCTATGACATTGCCTTCTCATTAAAGACCATGGGTAGGTTTTCCCATTTGTTCCAATCTTGTCCTTGGATAGGATTTTATACATTTATAAGTACATGTCCTGAGCTTTACTTATGTAGGTTATCCTTCAATGTTTCATAGTTTGATCTCTGAGCTCTTGTCTTGAAGCTCCTGTTATACAAGGAACCTACTTGTTGTTACATATACTTATTTGGGGTGACTCAGGGGAAGTGTTGATGGAAATCGGAAAGGTGGGGATAAATTCTTCCAAGACACCCCAGCACTTAACTTGCCTGATCTCTCTCCCAAGCTACTGGGTTTCTGAGGACAAAAGGGAAAATTAAGCAGTGTTTTCTGTCTTGAGTATGCTTTCTTTGATTTTGATCATAGTCATTTTAAGTTTCTGATAATTGTCATTACAAGTGCGTGTACCATGGGTGGTCTTTATGTTTTCACACAGGTGGTTCTCAGGGAATTAAAGCAACCGGGGCTTTGGGGTGTTTTTATTTAAATGGGGCAGAGAAAGAGTAGGCACACACATACCAATATTAATAATATTTCCATGGTACAGAAATTAGAATATTCACCATAAGAATGTCCTGCACATGTAGACTAACTTTAACGGCAAAAATAAAAATTAACTTATTAGCTATGACTCTAAATGCCTATGCACAAATACGTTTTGGTTTTTTCTTTGTTAGGCACCTGTGCTAATAAAATTCTTGGATTCTGAGTTTGATAGCAGTCTTAATAAAAATAAGATTATAGAAGCAGCAATAAAACCTATCATGCATGATTAAGTATGGAGGGGCAAATTAATCTGGCACTGCCTTGACAGAAAATTTCCCTTTGTTGTGCTTCTATGCCTGTATTTTGTACCAATGGCTTTTTTGATTCCCTCCTTTAATCATGCCTTTAAGGTGATGAGCTACGTGCTGATGATAGAATATCAAACTCTAGATGTTTACTTAGGAAATACACAGAGGTCGGAGCAGGCACAGAGTCCTGTGCTGCCTGTGGCATTTATACAAAAAGGAATGCCTTATATTTTGCAAAACAATGAACTCTGTGTTTGAAATATCTTGTAAAGAAAATTTCTAATTTTAGTACTTTACTAGCAGAAGATGATATATTTTCACATCGTCAAATGGAGATGGAGAAAGTAAAGTCTATTAAGAGTTAAGGAAAATTGATAGCAAACTATACATCCCACAGTTTTTCCAAATGTCCACCTTTTATTCCACGAATAGATTCTGCAGTGCACGGAAGTTTAGAGACAAAGAGATGGCAGTCTTCTATGAGAGACAGTAGGAAATTCAGAACAAGGGTAGAATTTGACATCCCTCTTTAAGAGATGATTAAGAAGAGTCTGTGCTTATCAGCAGCTTGAAATGTGCGGTTAAATCATTTTTCGAATACAATCATTTTCCAAGTTTGTATGCATCGTGATATAAGTGTGATAAAATACAATTAATGACAGGATAGAAACTTATGTTTATATTTAATATATAAGGCAGTTACCTGAGATGGATTGATAGAACTACTAGTTACCTGCTTCAATGCTTTGGCAGTTATGATTCTGCTTTCCGTTGCAAAATAAACGATGCCCATACAGACTTTTGTCTTATGATCCAAACGTGTGTTTTTCTAGTTCCTTTCCTATATGAACTGATCAAAGAAACCTTAGTCAAGGTCAGCTTTCAGGAAATGTAAGATGCTATCTAGGTTAATGTATGGCCAATTTCAGCTGAATTTATTTGTGGGAAGATGACAAATCACTTTCTTTGCATTTACATCAGCAATTATACTTTAAATTTACTTCGATTTACTTTCATTTGAATTGCATCAATCACACAGGATTTTCCTGGATTTCATGAAAGACTTCCCTTCCATGCATACTTGTACCCCACATAAATTGTTTCATAATTGAGAAATGATGATAAATATCTCAGAATAGGAAACCATTCTTGATTCAATGAGTCTAACTAACTTGAAGTTTCCATCCAATTCAGTTTAAATTCTAATGAATTTCTTCTCCTGGGAAAGGAGTATCTGCGTTTTAATTAGGGGGGGGGGAAGCCAAAGAATGAATGTCTAAGTGTGGGATTACAAGTATTAATGAAGACTATAGCAGGCACCAAAAATACTTCCTCCATGTCATAATATACCATCTAAAAAGAATGATAAAACCAAATGCTAAATTCTACTTAGCAGTCCAAAACTATGACTAGACCTTGGAATTCGCGTGGAAATAGTCCAGAACCAGAAATGTCTTTAAAAAAAGAGAGGTATTCCTAGCAAAGTTCTTCTATAACTCAAAACCTTAGCAAGAACAATAGTTAGGGTTATCATATAGTTTATTATCCAAACCAGGACACTTTTGAGAGTGCAAAAAGGTGGTATTATAATTATACCAGAACATTCAGCAAAATCAAGAATGTCCTAGGCAAACCAAGCCTATCAATAATGTCAGCATTATCAATAGTGAAACTGCCCTGAGTGGAACTGTTCTTACTAATTGGTCCTGAATTCCTCCTGGGTTCAGGAAATCTTTCTTTTAAATTATCGACATGCTGGCCAATAGGCCTCTACATAATAATGGATAACATTTATTGAGTACCTACTCTGTGCTCTTAGCACACGTACATTTTAACACGGGGCTAAGAATTTTTACACGCATTACCTCATTTAATCCTCACTTGCTATTTTTGTCCTTATTTTACTGTTGAGAAAACCGAAGCACAGATAAATTAAGTAAAATGTTAACGAGCACAACTTTATTGAGTGGCAAAGCTGAATACAGTTTGACTCTGCAATCTACATTCTTAAATAATAAATTGTATTCTTTCATCGTAGTTGCCTTTAAACATCAGAATCAGAATTATGCATAATTTCTACTTCCTGAGCCCAGCAGACCCTGCTTATCTAACCCTGTTGTCCTTCCAGCTGAGCCCAGACGTGGCCACAGACTTCTCAGTACAAGGCTGTAGGAAGCAATCTCTGGTGTTCATATCTTTCTATAGACCTGGAACTAGTCCAGGTCCATGTTTTTACAAATGGGAAAACTGAAGCCCCATTGTACTTGCTGAGGCTGACTTGGTTATTGTCCACCCAACATCATTACCTACCCTTTTCTTCTTCCCACCAAAACTCCAGTTTTACTCAACTCCTGGGTGGCTACATATAACAGAAGAGGCTGGGCTTTCTCTAGGCACAGGGCATAAATCTGCTTTAGCCAAAGCCAATCATGTTATCAAGCATTCCTCCTACCAGTGGCCTATTTAGGAATGAGTATGAGATGCAATTCTAGCTAATGAGATGGGAGGTTAGTAGCTACTACTAGCTAGGAAGAGGAAACTCTGAAAATTTTGTTCTTGAAGAACAAGCATGTGAGAAGATACAGTCCATCCTCTCCTTCCTGCCTTGGGACACTATAATCCTTGGGAAGAGTAACATTTAGGATGTTGTCAGCCATAAAACACAAGCCTGAACACACCCAATTCCTATATCATGTGGATGACCAAAAAGTGCTATATATTAGGTTGGTGCAAAAGTAATTGCGGTTTAAAAAGTTAAAAATAATTGCCATAACCGCAATTACTTTTGCACCAACCTAATAGTTTTCTATTGCTGTAGAACAACGTCCCCCACGCTTAGCAGCTTAAAACAGCACACATTTATTATCTGTTTCCATAGGTCGGGCATCCAGGTATGGCTCAGCTGGGCTTTCTGCTCAGGGTATCACAGGGTTGTAATCAAGATATCAGTCAGGATGCATTTTCATCTGGAGGCTGGCTCAACTGGGGAAGAACCCAGTTCCAAGCTCATTCAGGATGTTTGGAGAATTTATTTTCTTCCAGTTTTTGACTGAGGGTCGCAATTTTTGTATAGCTGTTGGCTAGAGGCCACCCTCAGGTTTCATGGGCTGCCCAGAGTTCCTAGAGGCCATCTGCTGTTCCTTGCCACACCGGCTTCTCCTACGTGGCCACTTACTTCATTAAGGCCTCAAGTAGACCTTCTCTCTATGTTTTCTGAGGCTATTGGTGGGAAAGAGAAGGATCATACTGATTTTTCACGACGGAAAACAAACTTAGGAGTCTGGCTTCAAAAGTGGCTAAATGGTTTCTCAGTGGTGTACAAGCTATGTTGAACAAACTGGGTAATGGGTACAGTTAGAATTTTCTCGCCTGTTTTGTGGTCTACTGTAAAGAATAGAGAGGGAGAATAGGATCCAGATTAGGTACAGAATAAACGTTCATAGTCATTCCTTTGTGCATTTATTCCTTCCTAAATTCATCCAATCGATATTAACGAGAATGGAATATAACATCGGAGCTCCGGCAGATACTAAGACGAATCATGGACACATATATAATCCAATGGCAGCAGGGAGAAGCAAACAACACAGGTATAAAATAACACAGCAATTGCTAAGCACCTTAAAAGATGAACGTGCCTTGCCAATGTCCAGTGCCTATTTTCACGACCACTAAATGCTAAGCTTGCTTTTGTCCAGTAAGAACCCAAAGGCAAATTAGAACATTCAAAAACAGGGAGGGAAAGTTGTCCAGGGAGAGGAACAGGTAAGCAAAGGGAAGAAGAAAAGTGTTAAATATGTGAGGATATGAGCAGGGGAGAGCTTTCAGTACAATGTGACAGAAGAACAGTACAAAAAGCTCACAGGATCAAAACGAGAAGGATTGCAAAGGTAGTGAATAGAAAGGGGAGGTGCCAGAATCCATTACATTCATATTAGACTTTTTTCATGAAACCTCAAGTGACATATGCCAACTCAAGCTGATTTATAGGAGTTAGGGCATAGTGGATGGAGAGGTTTCTGGATTGAGGATGAGTTTAAATAAAAAGAATAAATTACTGGAGTTTGCATTATCACAACTACCAAAGAATAATATTAAAATTATTTGCAAGAAAACCATCTTAAATGTAGTTAAGGTGATATATCGTATTTGCCCTTGGGAAAGCAAAGCTACCCTAATAAATTGAATCCTTTTCTTCTTTCTCCCACTTTCCTCCCTTCCCTGTACCTCTCTCCTAAATGTTACCCATCTGATGGACTAATGATCACCGTTTAGTCCTTCAATATCTTCTTTAGAAGCTTCTCATTACAGAAAAAGACAAATTTCTCATGGTAACTTTTCTTTAAAGTGGTAAACTCATAAGACAGTAAAATTGTAATTGAGGTGATTCTGGTCATAATCCAGGAGCCAAAACTTCGCTCTATTAGGGCACTAAGCTTGGCTCATAGTGTGTCCTCTGAGATTGGGATCCTAAAACCACTTGCACAGTGTCCAGGGGGTTCAGTGCTTCGTCTGTGTAACTTGAGTGACCAGTGAAATGCATTCACATGCTATGTGACCTCCGCCAAGTTTATTCAACATTCACAAACACAAATCTTGTGACCTTTGGAGGATTTTAGGAAAGCTTTGAGGGTGTGTGTGTGTATGTGTGTGTCAAACAAATTATGTTGTAATGCTGTCAAACAAATTATGTGGGAGGCATATGAGTCAATAGAGGTATAGCAAAGCAAATCAGTGCATTTGTGAGCATGTACCTGGATGTTTGCCATCATTTCTGAAGTGTGAGCTTTTTGGATGATTTTTTTTTTTTTTTTTGTCCTGGCCTTTTGTTTCTTCCTGAAAACTCATTCTCAAACTCTTATGGTCATCCATTCTAGAACAGAATACAGTCCTCACTGAGATTATCACTGATGTTCAAGACAGCGATAAACATTATTTCACCGAGACCCTATGTGGAGCCCATTAATGAAGAGAGTTGAGTTTCATTCTCATGTCTTTTTTAAAAATATAGTTTTGTGCTAGACCAAATAAACATGCAAATATACTACAGCTCTAATTTTAATCCCTAGCATGGGTGATGGAAGGGGGAGCACTGAGCCTACAGTTTTTGGTAAACAGTGGAAAATAAATTAATAAATGAGGTTTATATTTATTTATTGGCTTTTCATAGTTATTATCTTCAAGCATATCATCAGGTCATTACTACCATTGCTTTAAGGAAGTCTAAGTGGCCCAAATATGGTGCTAGTTCTATTCTGAAGAACACAACCGCCATCCTCACCTCTAATCCCAGGACAGTTGGTCACTCAGCCCACACATTTAATGAATGACTGCTTTATCACAGGCCCTGTTAACAACTATAGAGCAAATATAGAGCTGACGGGAATATTGCAAGTCTCTGCCCGTAAGGCCAGTTCTGCAAATAGTGGGGGACAGAGGATGGCAAAGGGTGGGGTGTACAGCACATAGGTCAAACATTCCAAAAGAGAAACAAACACTCAAAATCATTTGTCATTAGGAAACAGAAGATTGCAACAACAAAGATCGTACTGCATATGTAGAATGGCTGAAATATTTTAAATGATGATTCCGATTGCTGGATTCAATCATTCTGTGAGGATACAGAACAATAGGAACGCTCAGTCATCGCTGGTAGAAATGCAGACAATAGTTTAGTGGTTACCAGAGGGTAAGGGGGGAAGGGGATGGTAGATGAGGGTAAAAAGGATCAAATATATGGTGATGGAAGGAGAACTGACTCTGGGTGGTGAACACACAATGTGATATATAGATGATGTAATACAGAATTGTACACCTGAAACCTACGTAACTTTCCTAACAATTGTCACCCCAATAAACTTTAATTTAAAAAAAAGTAAAATGGTACAGTCACTTTGGACAACAGCTTGGCAGTTTATTAAGGAATAACTAGTCTTATCCAGCACCTACAGTCCTAGATATTTATTCCAACTGGTTTCAAAACTTAGGTCTACACAAAACCTACACGTGAATGTTTATAACAGGTTATTCATAATCACTAAAATCTGGAAACAGCTGAGAAGTCCTCCAACAGGTGATTGTGGTATATCCTGTTGTATATCGTGATGTATTGTGGTATATCATTCAGTGATAAAAAGCATGCGCTAATAAGCCACATCACTAAGAGCATATCACTAAGTGAAAGAAGTCCATCTGAAAAAAACTGCATTTCATACGATTGTATTTATATGACATTCTGGAAGAGGCAAAACTATAGAGATGGTGAACACAACAATGGCTCTGTAAATCTGAAACTATTCTTAATTAAATTAAAAAGTTTATGGAGGAAAAATCCCTTAAAGGAGGAAAGAATAAGTTTGGGGAAAAGACAATAGTTCATTTTTAGACTTGTTATGTTTGAAATACTATGAAACATCTAGGTGGAGATATTCGAGGTCTGATCGAGCTAGAGCAAGAGCTTCAAAGCTAGGGTATCCATTTCGAAAGGATTATTATAAGCAGAATTCAAGAACTTAAGAAAGCTGATATTGAGCCAATCCTGGCCATACATTTGTGAAGATTTTTATTACCATCTTAATTCAGTGATATCCCCACTCAGAACACTTGGCATTTAATGACTTAAAAACTACAAATGAAAGATGGCATCTAAGTTTAGTTTTCTTCAGCTTTCACATGTTACCCATACCTCTCTTACCATCTACATTATCCTTCCCTGAAAGCAAAGACTGCTGACATTTGCCAGTGTTTGCCTCCTCCCCCAGTGTCTTGCAAAACACTACATCCATAGTAGGCACCCAATAATTTTTATGCAAATAACTGGATGTTTGGATAGATGGATAGATAGATGGAGAAAGATGGATGGATGGATGGATAGATGGATCGATAAATGTATTCCACAAAATCCCTTCATTTCTTTAGTAGAGGTAGTCGTGTTAATCTATAAGACAGCTATGAACGGTAATTTTATCTAGTTAGAGTCCATGTGAATTTGCAGACCCTGTTATGATGAACAAACAGAAAAAACTCCTACAACATATTTGAAATCCGTATGTCTAGAGGTGGATCAAAAGAAAACCAGATTTTGAATTGTGGTTGTTGACTTGTATCCCCCCAAAGAAGATATGTTCAAGTCCCAATCCCTAGTACAACAGAATGTGACTTTATTTGGAAATAGGTTCTCTACAGAGGTAATCAAATTAAAATGAGGTCACTGGGCCCCAATCCAATATCACGGGTGTCCTTATGAAAGGGGAAATTTGCATACAGACATATGAAGAGGCACAAGGAGAAGACAGCCGTCTACAAGACCTGAGATGTCTGAGGACACCGGAAGCTAAGAGAGAGGCATGGAGTCGATCTTTCCCTACCACTGCAGAGGGACATGGCTGCAGAGGGAGAAACACCCAAAT
This sequence comes from Rhinolophus ferrumequinum, assembly GCF_004115265.2. Taxonomy (NCBI): domain Eukaryota; kingdom Metazoa; phylum Chordata; class Mammalia; order Chiroptera; family Rhinolophidae; genus Rhinolophus; species Rhinolophus ferrumequinum. Next base: position 19,278,254 of record NC_046286.1, on the reverse strand, counting down.
TTTGGTCTTCTCACTTCCAGAGCTGTGAGACAATACATTTCTTTTTTTAAGCCACCCAGTTTGTGGTACTTTGTTATGGCAGCCCTAGCAAATGAATAAAACTGTGAACAAGGTATTTTTGGTGGGGGAGAGCAACGTCTGAATGCATGGGTGTGCCTGTTTTCCTTACTATGAGAAAGACTGCTGGTTTTATTCCTTTTATAGAAAACTAATGACAATAATCTTAGAAGCTTTTGACAGACTCACAAAGCACCAAACCCATCAGCTTTGAGGTGAAGAATTTGAGACCTCAAGTACATAACCCTTTAAAGGCATATTACTGTCAAGGGGAGAAAAGGGGTGGCAGATGGAACTCAAAATGGGGTTCTGAGAGGGCTTTTTTAAAATTGGAAAACTTCGAATATGTTTGTAGGCTAATAAGAACATGCAGTAGACAGGGAAAAGAAGGGAACTGCCTGAATGACATCTTTGAGTAGGTGACGTGGAAGAGGTCCCAGAGCAGGGGTGGCATCCTAGAGCGTGTCCGTGTAAGTAATGGTTTCTTTTTCTCTCTTCTCCACATTTCTGAAATCTTTTTAAAAACTGAAAAATCCTACATAAAACTTGCCAAAGAGAGGAATTAGGGGTGATTAATCTTATTATAAAAGAACCTTTTAAATAACAAGCTCCCCTAATGCATGGAAAGGATTTTTAATATTGAATTTGCACTCCACTTTTTCAGCAGCAAGTCTACTGCATAATAATACGGGGTACATCTGTATACAATTATACAGTACAGAGGTAGAGACATGTGGCTACACAGTTATGCCTATAGTTTAGTAATTTAAGGTATAATGTAGGGCATTCTCCTAAAGACTTCGACTTTAATAATTTGAGGAGATTGTTTTGGTTAATGTTATCCTGGCAGGCTTACAAGGTGGAGGTTGCTGACACGTTAGAATATTTTCGCTTACGTGGATGTTGCAGCTGTCTGAGAATGGTTTGGTTTTTTTCACAAATTAATAAGCTCCAATGTAATTTGGTCTCCTTCACTACCTCTGTGCTTTTATATATTCTGCACAAATGCCTCAATGTTCCATTCTATTTTAACTATAAAATATAATAATGCATTACAGGGAGGTGGTAACATTTACTATAAAGTTGCAGTTTTTTCCACTTTGCTTTCCAAAGCCATTTAAGTTAGCAGCACAAAGCATAGTTCCTTTATAATGCTTATGTTCATAGCAAAAGCACATAAATATTCCGTCCGCAAACTGGTTCATAAAGAGAACGTTAGAGGAAGGGATATTTTAGGTAACATCAGTACATATGTGTAAACCCTATATAACTTAGGCCATAAATTACAGGATCTCAAACTCCTTGTGCTGAGACATTCATACCAGCTTCTTAATAAGATCAAAAGCAAAGAAGCACCTGCTCGCACCTTCACCCCTGTAATTATTATATTGGTGGAGGTCCTACTTGACCTATAAGAAAGTGAGTTTAATTAAATTACAGCTCTACATATTTCAAAGACACATTAAATGTGGAAAATTTGGCCAATCATCTCAATCTTTACTATTCAATGGTATCTATAACCCAAATGTGACTACTTACTTGAAATGTGGCTACTCTTACTTGAGATATGATTTAAGTGTAAATAGACACTCAATTTCCAAGACATAGGAGGCAAACTATCTCATTAATACTTTCTTACATTTATTACCAGTTGTAATAATATTTTGGATATGTTGGATTAAACAATACTTATTACTGAACTTGAATCCATCTATTTCTTCTTACTCTTTTAAATGGGGCTATGAGAAAATTTTAAATTACATATGTGGCTTGCAATTTTATCTATGGGATAATGTTCTTCTAGATTTTTCCAAATGTTACATGCTTTGTATTCTGTGGGGGGAAAATAACTGATTGCTTATCTGCCATATATATTTTGCGTTATTGTGACTAAGATCACAAAATATGAAACCAGAATGTCTGTCTCCATATTCATTACTCTACTTCTTAATAGTAACTTACTTCTTTGTTGAGCCTTAGTTTTCTCAGCAGGAAAATGAAGATGATAGCAGCACTAACCTCATATAATTTATTATGGGGAGTTAATGAAATATTGTACATAATGATTTTAGCAGAATGCGAGCCATGCAGGATTCGGGAGCTGACATCTTTTGTTTAGCCAATGCAGCATTTTGTAAAAATCTGAATTTCATTGCCTGTAGGTAAACCATGTATTCTACAGTTTAGCCACAGGCCCTGCCATTCTCTATCGGTCATACACAATTTGAGTTGTCTGTCTCCTGGGGATATTTGAACTTGTTCAAATGGAAACATTCAAAATAACCCCTTTTATCACCAGATCAGAGGACTATCTGGCTAATTAGAGATTCTAACCAATCTGAAATGCACTTCATTCAGTTAACTTTCATCCTTTCCCTCTCTCTTTCCCTTTCTCCCTCTCTCTCTCTCTCTCTCTCTCCCCCCTCCCTCCTTCCCCCCCTCCCTCCCTCCCTCCCCCTCTCTCTCTCTCTCTCTCTCTCTCTCTCTCTCTCTCTCTCTCTTTCTCTCTCTCTTCTTCTTTCTTTCCTCCTCTATTATATTAAAAGTGTGCCTCTTTCATTGAAGTCCCCAGGCACATAAAAGTAATATAAATTGCTAGCATTTCATTATGTTATTTGATAAGATTTCTTAAGTATTCCCCACCAAACACACCAACAGTGGGTCTTATAGCAGGCCTAACCAAAAGGAGTGAGGTAGCTAGCATAGTAAAATATTCTATAACATTAATTTGGATGACCAGTGTCCATTTATGCACAGTTGATAACTGATGCAATTATACAGTTAATTAAAATATTCAGAGAGTTTCTAAAACACTGTTTTGAAGTTGGAGATCTGACGATGTTATTATCTCACTTTTGCTTTCTTTTCTTTTATCATTACAATAAACGCTTGGGACCACAATCCTCACACATATTGTGACTTACAGACACAGTCCTTAATCTCCTCGAACACTGAATTCCATTAGAAGTGACCTATATGGCCCTAAATGGCCTGCCCCACCCCTTGTCTCTTACTACTTCCCTAGTTGAGTCTCGCTGTGTTGCAGCCACTCTGGTTTCCTGGTTGTTCTCCCAAGAGTCCAAGTCTGCTCCTTCCTTCAGGCCTTTGTACGTATGGTTCCCTCTTCCTTGAGTACTTTCTCTAGATAACCACCTGACTCCCTGGCTCTCCCTTGACCTCTGGCAACCTTGTCTAAAACTGCAACCATCACTGCAACCCTAACACAGTACTTTCGCTCAGCGTTTGTTTTCACATAGTTTATTACTACTGTTCTACATAGTTTACATATTTTTCTTTTTTTCTAATTATCTGTATTTTTCTGCTAGAAGGTAAGCTCCTTGAAAGCATGGAGTTTTGCGCATTCAGTTCACTGTTCTATTCTTAGGATTTAGAAAAATAAAAACACATATTAAATAACGATAATTGCTAAGAAGTAAAATAATGTAGGGAAGGGAAAAATAAGGTACAAGTGAGGGATGGGGTGTGTGGCCAGGGAGGGCCTCACCAAGAAGGAGCATTTGAGGAATCATCTGAAGAAGGTCAGGGAATGTTTAGGGCCAAGCATACAAGGGAAAGGATACAATGACCCTGATAAGAAGCAGACATGACATGGTATATCCCACATACACGGCATACTGCAGTTGCTCAATAAATATTTGTTGAAGTAATTAATTTTTTTTAAAAAAGTTCACTACACAAAACATCCCATGTTCATGAATCAGAAGATTTATTCTTCGAAGTGATCTGCAGAGTCAACACAATTCCCATCAGAATCACATCTGATTGCAGAAATTAACAAGCTGATCTTAAAATTCATCTGAAATTGCAAGGGACTCAGAGTAGCCAAAACAATCTTGAAAAGGAAGAACAAAGTAAGAAGATTCACACTTTCTGATTTCAAAACAAAGCCACAATCAACAAAATAGTATAGTACTGGCACAAGGATAAACATATAGGTCAATGGAGTAAAATTGAAAGTCCAGAAAGAAATCCATACATCAACTGTTTTTCAACAAAGGTCATAGAGCCTTTTCAATGAATAGGGCTGGGACAACTGGATAGACACATGCAGAATTCATTTGGACCTTAACTCACGCCATATACAAAAATTAACTAAAAATGGATCAAAGACTTAAAAAATAAGAGTTAAAACTATAAAATCTTAGAGGCAAATGTAGGGGTAAACCTTCATGACCTTGGATTTGACAAAGGATTCTTAGACATGACATCAAAAGCATGAGCAGCAAAAGAAAAAGAAAAAAAGGTAAATCGGACTTCATCAAAATTAAAAACTTTTGTGCTTCAAAAGCACCATCAAGAAAGTGAAAGGAAAAACCAAAGAATAGGAGAAAATATTTGCAAACCATGTATCTTATAAGAGCCTTAAATAAAATCAGAATATATAAAAAAACTTTTACAATTCAATAATAAAAAGACAGATAAACCAGTTACAAAATGAACAAAAGATATGAATAGATATTTCTCCAAAAAAGATATACAAATGGACAATATGCACATGAAATGATGCTCAAAATCATTAGCCACCAGGGAAAAGCAAATCAAAACTACAACTTACCACTTCATAGCCACTAGGTCGGCTAGAATCAAGAAGCCAGATAATAAAAACTGGGGAGGATGTGGAGAAGTCTGAACTCTCAGATACTGCAGGTGAGAATGTAAAATGGTGAAGCCATTTTAGAAAACAGTCTAGAAAACACTCAAAATACATATGACCCAGAAATTCTACTTCTGGATATATATCTGAAGAGAAATTAAGACATGTATCCATATATCCATATAGAAATCTATACACAAATGTTTATAGCAGCATTGTTTATAATAGCCCAAAGGTAGAACAACCCAAATGTCTAACAAGTGATGAAAGGATAAACAAATATGGTAATTCATACATTGAATACTATTTAGCCATAAAATAAATGAAATTTTCGGCATGGCAAAAACTTCCAATAGTAAAGCCAAAAGAAAGAATAAATTACTAGTTGGAGAAAATATTTGTAATACAAACTTGTATAAAACATAAGGAGCTTATATAAATAAATAATAAATATACCTATAACCCAATAGGAAAAAAAAAATCAGGCAAAATGCATTAACAGAGAGTTCACCAAAAAAAGAAATACAAGTGGTTCTTAAACATATGAAACTATGCTCAGACTCATTCTTAATCAGGGAAATGCAAATTTAAACTACGAAGATACCAGAAAAGGATCCAAGATGGTAGAGTAGATAAAACACTGCCTGCTTCCTTCCATGAACACATTCAAATTACAATTAAATTATAGAACACTAAACCTAGAGAACCATTTGAAATTTAGCTGCACAGAAGTTTTATAACTAAGGCTATAAAGAAGCCATGTTGAAACTGGTAGGAGGGGTAGAGACGCAAAACGGGTTGGCCCCCAAACCTCCATGTAGCGGTTGAGAATCAGGAGCGATGTCTCAGACACAGAGGTTCCCCAGGCCCACACAAGTATCCCCAGCCTTAAGTTGTGTTGCTGGGAAAAGAAGCAGCCCCACAACACCTGCCTGTGAAAAACAGTGGGGATTCTGACCATCCAGGTGGGACTTCACAGCCCAAATGGCTGTGGGAAATCCAAATGTCCTCTTAAAAGGGCCGCACATAGACTCACTCACTTGCAGGCACTCACCTTGGGCTCCAGCGGTGGGATGGTGCCTGGGGGCGGGAAAAGGCATGTTGGAGACTGAGGTGTGTGACTTCAGAGCAAGGGTTTGAGGACAGTCACCATTTTCATCTTGGATCCTTTTCCGGTATCTGTGTAGTTTAAATTTGCATTTCCCTGATTAGGAATGAGTCTGAGCATAGTTTCATATGTTCAAGAACCCTTTGTATTTCTTTTTTGGTGAACTCTCTGTTAATGCACTTTGCCTGATTTTTTTTTCCTATTGGGTTATAGGTATATTTATTATTTATTTATATAAGCTCCTTATGTTTTATACAAGTTTGTATTACAAATATTATAAGGATGCTCAAGGAACTTCGTGAGCACTTCAACAGAGAGATAGCAAGCATAAGAAAGGACATAGGAACCATAAAGAATAACCAGTCAGAAGTGAGGAATACAACAACTGAAATGAGGAATGCACTAGAAGGAATCATCAGCAGACTTGATGAAGCAGAGGATCAAATCAGCAATTTGGAGGACAAGGTAGCAAAAAACACCTAATAGGAACAGCAAAAAGGAAAAGACTTTAAAAACTGAGGATAGTTTAAGAACCTCTGGGACAACACCAAGTGAAACAACCAGAAGAAGAGAGAAAGCAAGGGATAGAGAACGTATTTGAAGAAATAATAACTGAAAACTTCCCTAACCTGGCAAAGGAAATAGACATACAAGCTCAGGAAGTGCAGAGAGTCCCAAACAAGATGAACCCAAACAGGCCCACACCATGACACATTATAATTAAACTGGCAAAGGTTAAAGACAAAGAGAGAATCCTAAAAGCAGCAAGGAAAGGCAACTAGTAACTTATAAGGGAGGCCCCATAAGATTGTTAGCTGATTTCTCAACAGAAACTGTGCAGGCTTGAGAGAATTGGCAGAAAATATTCAATGTAATATTTTCAATGATAAAAAGCAAGGATCTACAATCAAGGGCACTCTATCCAGCAAGGCTATCATTTAAAATCAAATGACAGATAAAGAGCTTCCCAGACAAGAAAAAGCTAAAGAAGTTTATCACCACCAATCTAGTATTACAAAAATATGTTAGAGGCACTTCACGATGAAAAAAAAATTATGAATAATGAAATAGGAATAGCTACATATCTATCAACAATTATTTTCAATGTAAATGGATTAGATGCTCCAATCAAAAGACATAGGAGGGATGAATGGATAAGAAAACAAAACATATGCTGCCTACAAAAGACCAGATTGAAAGACACACACACACGGAAAGTGAATAGATAGAAAAATTTATTTCATGAAAATGGAAACAAACAAACAAACTGGAGTAGCAATACTTATACCAGACAAAATAGATTTTGAAACAAATGCTCTAACATGACAAAGAAGGAACTAGTAATCCCATTTCTGGGTATTTATCTGAAGAAACTCAAAAATGCTACTTTGAGGGGATGTATGCATCCATATGTTCATTTCAGCATTGTTCTCAATCACCAAGATGTGGAGGCACCTTGGCATCAATGGAACAATGGATAAAGAGTAGGTGGTACATATAGACAATGGAATATTTCCCGATGATGGTAAGGAATGGGTTCTTGCCATCTGTGGCAGCATGGATGGAACTGGAGGGTGTTGTGCTGAGTGGAGTATGTCAGATAGAGAAAGACAGATGCAATTGATTTTGCTTATATGTTGGAAAAAGGTAAACAAAATAAAGAACAAAATAAACAAATCAGAAACAAACTCATAGATACAGAGAACATTTTGATGGTGGGAGGGAGACTGGGGGTATGTATGAAAAAGCTGAAGGGATTAAAATGTACAAATTGGTGGTTACAAAATAGTCATGGGGATGTAAAATAAAGCATAAGGAATATAGTCAACAATATGGTAATAACTATGTATAGTGCCAGGTGGGTACTACTCAGGTGTATCACTTCTTAAATTATATAAATGTCTAACCACTATGCTGTACACCTGAAATTAATATAAAATAATATTGAATGTCAATTGTAATTGAAAATTTTAAAAAGGAGGGGAAATGTGAAGGGGAATAAGAGGTCCAAATTTCCAGGTATAAAACAAATAAGTCATGGGGATGTAACGTACAGAAGGGGAATACAGTCAATAATATTGTGATAGCATAATATGGTGTCAGATGGTTGCTGTACTTGTGGTGGTCAACACTTCTTTAAATGGTGAATAACTCTGGTGTACCCCTGAAACTAATATAATATTGTACGTTAGCTATATTTTTAATTAAAAAATCTTTTTAAAAGGAAAATGTAAACCATGATAACGTATCTACTGCAAGTAAGTTAGCACAAATTATTTTATGAAAATTCTATTTTTCAAAACAAAATATTTAGTGGGAGAAGTAGCATTACTTTACATTTTTGCAAATCTTTTTAATGTCTGGTGTAATAGAAGAGAGATGGATTCTTTCTGCTTCTTCATTCACTCTTCTGTGATATGTTGCTCTGGTTGAAATACAGGAAGAAAATCCTTTCTCAGACATATATACGTTGGAAAATCCAGAAATATTTTATTAGGCATTTCAGGTAACTGTGGATATTCTTTGATAATACATCAAAATTTGACAAGTGGGAAGTTTCTTGGGGGTTAGTGCCAATGTGGAATCTGAAACCGTATCAGTGAACTTTTTGTGTTTTCATACAAGAAAAAATCCATTAGTATATCATCGTTTTGAATAGATTTTTTTCACCCATGCATGATTTTGTAACATCATGCACTAATCATTTGAAAAATATAACTTCACTGAGTTATGCAAATCTTCCAAATATTGACATATTTAATGATACAATATAAAAATATCACATTTGTTACAATAACAATTGGTCTCATCAGAAAACCACTTATGTTTTGGATAGCTGTGAAGCTCATGATGGCACATACAAGTTACCTATAATGCTAATTTTCACTCAAAAATTTGAATTTTGTAATTGGCAAAAAAAACCCTGTTAGTTGTTTTCCTTGAAGTGACAGACTCACTTTGTTAATTTTAGAGAAGAGATCTGCCAAGAACTGAAATCTGATAACCAAAGTTTGTCTGTCTATAATTCTTTTAAGCAAAATGTTGTTTCGTGAAAGTGTTTTAAATTGCACAAATGTTTGTCTTTGAGGTAATTATTATACTTCAATTCAGGATGCAGAAATGCTTTATGCATTTTTCCCATTTTGTCAGACAAAAAATTTAAAAACCATGTACTCAAGGGTCAGTATTTATAACATTAATAAAATTTTCACTGCTTCATCAAACAAAAAAACAAACTATACAGATACTATTTTTTCACCTACACTGCTGGTGCGAGCATAACTTAGTACAACTTCTATGGAGGGAAGTTTGGCAATATCTAAATAAAACAGATTATAAATGAACATGTCATGTGGCCCAACAGTTTCATTCTGAGGAATTTGTGCCACAGATACACTTGACACGTCTACAATGGTCAACATAAAAAGTTATTCATTATAGCATTCTTTGCAATAGCAAAATATTGGGGGAAATCCTACATAAAGTATGGTTAAATATATTAAGAAATCTCTTTAATTTATTACATACACAGCAATACCATGCAGCTATTAAAAAATGAGGGAGCTTTTTCAGAAAATATTTATCCATAAAGATATATGCATATGTGTTCCTGGAAAGACATCTGAAAAACTGATATCACTGATTGCCTGGGGAGAGACACCAGTGTTTAGAAGACAGGAAGGGGGTGAGACTTTTCCTTGTATATCCTTTTATACCATTTGAATTTTGAATCATTTTGAGAAAATAATACACATAAAAAAATAGCTTTCTTTTACTTACTTCTCAGAGACAATATAGCTTACATCTCAGAGATGTCACCTCTTTTATTTTAGACTATATTTAACCTTAGTTCACTTTAGTAGACAACTTTGAACTTTGTCTATACTTGACTCTTCAGCAGGAAACCTACACAACATGCAAAGTAGGGAACGCCTACAACGGGCAGCAGATGAGGGAACCGTCTTCCTGTTACCTGAAGAGGCAGTGTCCAGGATTAGAGAAACGGGGGCAGTCTGAATGTGTATTTACCTGAGACAAAGCTCCAACCAGCTTCTCCAAACCCAGCAAGCCCCACAGGGACTCTAAGACAGATTTGTGTCTAGAAAGGCACTGAGCTCAGAGGACCTAAGACGGTGTGTTACTCTACCCTAACATTTCTTCTAAGCCATAATGCCTACACACACACCACACATACACCCGTCATAAACAACCACTTTTCTGACTTCTTCCTAGAATTTACCCCCCAGAAGCACATGACCACATAAAGTACATGAGCTCAATTCATCGCACCTAGGGACACCAGTGGCATCTCAGATCATTACTAGACAGAATGAGACTGTTCTGGGCTCAAAATTGCATTATTAATATCAAACATTGGCTGGATCATTCAAACAGAAATCAATTAGCCTAAGATTTTCAAATAGCAGATACCTTACTGAGCATCCATTATTTTGTCTCACACTACAGAAATGACGATCATATTTTCCAAAGTAAATCAGATCACGTACTTTGTTTATTTGTTTCTGGCTGAGTCAACACGTTTATTTGAAAAGACATTTAACAAAGGCATAAAATTCAGTTCCGTTCATTCATTTACTTACATATACTTACTAGTTGCCCAGTACCATATGTCAGGGGCTGTTCTGCTGCTGAGCAGATCCTTCTCCAGTCTCATGGAATTCACATTTTAATAGAGAAGATAATCAACAGCATAATACATAAGTAATAAATGTCAGATAAGTATAAATGCAATGAAGAAAAATACAGCAGTGTGATCAGATAGACAGCGAAGGGGGTCAGGACTGGGGGAGACACTCTTTGGGGTTGAATGGTTAGAGACAGACTCTCCAAGGAGAAGACATTTGTTCAAGCCCCTGCATGAAGTGGAGGAGGAAGGCATCCAGGTGGAGGGAACAGCTAGTACAAAGGCCCCGAGTAAGAATCAGTTTGATGAGCTCAAGTACCAGCAAGAAGGCAACCCCTTCACCCTGCCACAATTACTTTGCTGGAATTTTTTTTTTTTTTACTCCTAGAGCGATACATGGTAAGAATCATTGAAACTGTTGAAAGAATGATATAACGCCTGAAAAGTAAAAATCAGACTTTGCTACTCATAATACGAACATGCACCAAAATGCCACAGAAGAAACTGATCTCAGCAGTGAGGCTGCTGCTAACTTATTTCTCAATGTAAACTCACCTGGGAGTAGAGACAGGCCTTTCAGATTAAAAAAAAAAAAAAAAAAAAAAAAAAAAAAAAAGTCTAGGACTCACTGATGCATGGGTAATTGGCCTGCAGAAGCACTTAGTTTTGCATCTTTATTTTTTAAGCTATAGACATGAGAAGATAAATAAAATAACAGCATCTTCCTTTTTTAAGTTTGAAAGACAGCTCTGTAAATAAACACCCAGAACCACATATAAATAACTTGTATATTTTTAAATAAAATAAATGCATATTAATGAAATACAGTAGAAACACTGACAAATAAAGAAATTAATATTTGATAGGAAACAGGATATAATCAGGCCATTTCTGAATTCATGTTTTCTAGATAAGCACCAACAAGACCTGAAGCCAAGTGGACTTCATTTACACTATTTACCTTTTTCTTCAATTAAGATGGGAGAAGTGATATAAAATATGAATTCCAGGCAATCCTTTTCTTCATAAATACAAAAATGCCAGCAATATCAGAATAATTAAAGCTGAACTGAAACACAAATGCTTTTCGAGTTGTAGTTCTTCCACTTGCAAAACCTTGATGTTCCTTTACCAGGTCAAGAAAGCATCCTTTCAGAAATTGGGTTCAAATTATTACAGAAATGTCCCCAGTGTCAATAGAAAATCAACTTCATACTACAGCTTCAATGGTCACCCCCTTAAAGAAAAAGAAGTATGCTTCTATAAGCCCTGAGCTCATAATCATAGAACAAGTAATCATAAAACTAATGCTAAATAAACTAATCTGCAAGGGGAATAATCATATGGTTAAATTTTGCTTCTTTTTTCTGACTGCTCTTATATTAGAATTAAATGAAAATTCTATTTGGCAGCTCCAGCCAAAAGTTCCCATTTAGAAGGCAAAAAAAAAAAAAAAAAAAAAAAAAAAAAAAAAAAAAAAAAAAAAAAAACACCTCAAAAGAGAGCATGAGTTCTTTTGCCACCAGCTCCCAGCTCCCACTGGGGTCAGAGGAGGTGACCTGCAGGTTTCCCACCTGCACAGTCTTCAGCTGTCAAGGGGATGGGCCCTAAGTAATAACGCATGGTGAATGCAGCTCTCTCTCTCTCTTACACACACACACACATACACACACGCTCACACGCAATTCTTGAGAGTCACCAGATGCACCTTCCTCTCTTCTAAAGTACAGACTATTGTAGGTTTCTGCAGACAGACCACATCTTACTCATGAGTATGTCATTGATAAAGTACTGGAACCCTTGGAAGACCAGAGTAAGAGACTCCCAGACACCCAAGCACCGGCTCAGGAACAGGAAAAGGATTGGAATTGATTGGACTTGGGATGGTTCCCTTAATAATATATATTGTTTTCATTAGGATAATAAAACATTCTAGGAAGTAAGTTGCCAGGGAGAGAAACGGAGAAGAAACTCTCCTTCCCCCACCCGCTCTCTTCTGAAGGAAACAGCATCGTCTCCTTGCAGAACGACAACCCTGAGGACACAGCAGTTGTCTTCAAATCTGTGACCATAAAAAATCATTATCTCTGTGAAATACAGCAATTTGGGAGATAATCAAACGGTGACCAGGGGGCAGAACTGCCAATCTGAAGGATTACGCTCCCGCGCGCCCGCCTGCGCCTGACCTTCCTGGGAGCCAGCTGTCGGCGCGCGGCAACGACGCCCCATCCACTCCGGGCACATTCATTAGGCTGCCTTCGGTGCACGAGCCATTTGCATAACACCCCGGCTTTCTTAATTAGTACTTCATTTCTCCCTTGACTTATTTTGTGGCTAAATTCACTGCCCCCGCCCCCACCCCCACCCCCTTGATTCTCTCTTCCCTTGCTGACATCGATGAAGGGGTAGAGGAGGTGGGCCGGAAGGGTGAGAAGGAAAAACCAATAGGACTTGCAAATTAAGGCACTGGTAATTAGTCTATTAATATTTTCAGATTTGTGTGCGGTTTCTTCGTGGAACAACTAGGAAGAGAGGCTGCTTGGGGAAAAACTGCTCCTCGCAACTTCTAATTCCACTATGCGCCAATGGGCTGTGGGAAGGATACAGGCGGTGCGAATATATTTGCCTCGTGCTCTGCCCTCTACTTAGAATATACCCTACCAGGGGTTGAGGAGTCTTTGGTTTTACATTTTCAGAATTACCATTAATGCCATCAGAGGGAGGGATCCTGTCTATTCACTAATCAGTTGAGCTGCTCTCAAATTCTAAGCGGGGGTTGGGCAAATGTTTACCTGGCAGTTTCATACATTTCCAGTGTCTTACTCCAACCTCTCTCTGGCTGGATAATCCTATACAAGTGAAATGAAAATAAGAGCAAATGTATTCAACATGTGATTATTAAAGTTTGCCAGTATGGATAATTCAGATCCAAACGAAACCAGACTACTCTTAAAATTAGGGTTTATTTTACCTGAGGGGAGAACCAGAAATGCCTTAACTCCCTCACATGATAGTTATAACCTGTGAGATCAGTGAATCAACAATTCTGATCATGAAAAGGGGGCAGATTCTGTTTTGTGGGCCCAGGAGACATCTGATGAAGAAAATAGAAAGTGATCGTTATTAAAAGCCACAAGAAATGATACTTAAGTTAGTCACGAGATATAATAATCACAGCAACAAAAATCACTAATTATTTCTAAAAAGTCTCACTTATTTCAACATCTGCATTCCTTTCATTTCTTCAAATATTTTAACTCTATAAAGTAAATCATTCCATTTGTGCTATGATACACACAGGAATTTTTTTCAACCAAATATCTAATAAACCTTGATCCTTATCAAAAGTATAATGTTAGACTGAGTGAACTGGGGAGGTTAATAGGAAATATAAATCCTCATGAAGTTGCAGTCTAATTGAGGAAAAAAGACTTATGCATAAGCAGGATGACAACTGTCCCTGGCAATAAATAGGTTAACATCATGAATAAGATGTCTTGGCCAGGGGCTTTGTAGACTTACTGGGGATAGGAGGTCATTTATTGGTTGCTATTGTAATGTGAATTCCAGGGTCTTTAAATGGACTATATTTACGACCACGGTCTATGCACATATAGGTAGCAAAATATTTCCTTTCTGTGTCTTAGTTTCCTCATCAATATACAGATAACCCAATCTACTACCAGTAGTTTTTAGAGGATTTACCTGATGCTTCTCAATACCAATAAGAAAAGATTAACTGGTGAATGTCACATGATATAAATTACCCAAAATTTTATTCTTTATTTCTATGGTTAAGAAAACTCCAAATGAAAAGCCAAAACCTAAACACAAGAACCTGTAAGTATAGCTGCCTAAAGGGAAAAAAAAAAAATAGTCTTTAAGACAGACTTTTTAATTGTTTTAGCCTTTCGAAAAAAAAAAATAATAACGAAATACATTTCCATTACATTTGTGCTAAACACACTAATTTAAGCCATGATGACTTTGAAAATTCTTAACCTATTTTCTTTAAATGTGGCTTCATTTTCCTCCTTTAGTGGGTTCTGTAACTAAGCCAAATAGTTCATAGCTTCAAAGCAAGTGATATCTTAACAATACAGATGGAGGGAGGGCTTTTTAAAAAATCTCGAGACCCCAAATCAGCTGAATCTATTTTGCTATAACTATTGAACACATTCACCCATACATACAAATAGAAATAAATTAAACAAAAAGAGATTTTGAACATTAATTCACAAAACAAAACATTTCAACTCCAAACCACTATTTTGAAGAATGTTGTAAGCAACCCAAGGAAATAGTTTTTAAAAAGGAACTTTTACCTTTAAAAAAATTGCTAATACACATTCAGAATTTACCTTTCAAGACTATTTTTCTTAAAATGTAAAATGTATAAATTACAATTATGTGGACAATATGTTTTTCATTATATATGCGTGTACACTTGTATTTAGAATAAACACATTTATATATGGAATAATATGCAAATGATAATTTTTATGACTAACAGATTCTCTTTAATATGTAATCATGCACACATGCATAATTTATAAGTAACGTACCTATTCACATTTCCAAATGAATTTCCTTTTCATTATTTTATTTTAATTCATTCTTTATTTTCAACTAAAATCCAATCTTACTCTTGTACTGGGGACTTTTTCCTCTCTCTTGAAAAGTGTGAATACAGTAATGAATTGCTACAATTAAAACTGTAAGAATTCTATCTGAAAAGTTAAAAACACACAGGGCAAAGGAGAGGCCAAGAAGTTATGTTGGCAGTGACATATATTACTCATGAGCAATAAGAGGGGGTAAAATAGTATGTGAAGCGATCGTTTGAAATGTTAAGCTTTGAAATATTTGCCTATAATGTTATTTTAACATAGTTGGTTGCACTGAATGGATGTAGCGCTCTGTCCCAAGTGATACTTTCTGTGAACATAAAGTGTCTGCAGGTGTTTGCCTCCAGGTAGGTCACTGAAAGACAATGCAAATGAGGACAATTTCCCCAGTAGCGGCAACAGTAGAAATTAACAAGCAGAAACCTGGCAGACACTGGCATCTGTCTCTACAGCAAGGTAGGTTTTGGGATATTTTAGAATTTGCCCTACATTAACTCCTGTGAGGTACACAGGTGGGATTACCCCATCCCAACTGTGTACTACCAGGTCATAATCATAGAAACTAAATGTAAGACATTCTCAATTGTCCACTTACAGAATATCCATTTTATATTTTAGTCAGGGCATAATTTGATATCCCACACGTGGCTACCATCAACCACATGTTTGCTTCTGTAGCATACTCCTCCCTGGCAACGGGCTAGCCCTTTGGCAAATAATTTTAATACAAGCTTAGAGGAGGCAAACCTCTGACCACCCCCCACCCTGTAAAAGTCATCTAATACATTTCTAGTTTAAAAAATAATCCTGTAGCAAATCTTATTTTAGATTACTTCATATACTAGTTCACTCTGACCACTCTATCAGCACAGATAATTGAGAAGAGGTAAAAGAGAGAAAGAAAATAATTTACAAAATAAGTCAATCTTTTTTATTTGCGTTACTCATTTAATTTCTCTTCAAGTTTCCATGAGATATGTATTAATGTCCCTATTTCACAGATGAGGAAACTAAGGCATACATGGATTGAGTAACTCCCTGAATATCACATCGTAGAAAACAACGATGTCAATACTTGATGCCAGATCTCTCTGACTCTAAAGTACTTGATTTTTTTCTACAATAAACGGTTACCTTGGCCTGTACACATATGCAAAGTTTGCAAATGGTTTGGGTAATTGCAAAATGAAAGACATCTACAAAAGGAAGCATTCATAGTGCCTTGGAACTCATCTAATGAAACATCCCACAGAAGTTCCTGGATTTACAATGGGGTTATGTCCTAATAAACCCACGTCAAGTTGAAAATATATTTAGTCAAAAATGCGTTTAATGTCCCTAACCTACTGAACATCATAGCTTAGTTTAGCCAACATTAAACGTGTTTGGAACACAATATTCAAAAGACGTTGACAACACAGTTAGGCTGTGGAGTCCTGGTTTTCCATCTTCGCGGGAGCTGTGGCTCACTGCTGCCGCCCAGCATCCCCAGGGGTTCGTAAGGTCGGTCTATCACTAGCCCAGAAAAAAGTCAAAATTCAAAACGAGAAGTACTGTTTCTACTGAATGCGTATCACTTTTGCACTATCATAAAGTGTAAAACTCATGAATCAGGGGCCCTCTGTATACAATGCAACATATGTAAAAAAAAAAAAAATCACTCAAATTTAGCAACTGCCTAGAATGACATGACATGTTCACTTATAGCACGCCTACTAGTCAGGTCTGGGCAATGCAGACAGAATAGAGGAGAAGCCCTCCTGACCACAGTTCTAGCGTTCTGACCATGCTTGTATATCCATTCCTCATACTATATGCCATCATTGGTAATAAAATAGAACTAGAATTTTACCACACGGAGGCAATGAAATGTCCTGCATAGCAACCAGATGTCCACAGTGGAAGGTCTGGGAAAGACAATTAAATACAGTACTTTCCCTCCAGGGCAGTATTGATCAAAGGAGTAACACATATACATGTTTCATCATTCAAATGCTAATGAATCTATAAACCTCATTATTTCTTATCTATCTTTGAGTTTCCACAGCAGTTTTTGATGACATACCATATTTGTGCCAGTAATGTTTGCACTTTTTATTTCCATTTTCTGAGCCCAATGACAGGAAACTATTAGTCAAGAAAAAACATTATATGAATATAATCCCAGAGCATGCATTATTTGCAGATTGAGAATAGATACAAATTTTTCTACTCTCCACTTGAAGTATAACTTGTGTCAAACTCGGATTATTGCTAGGTAGAACAACAAAACAACATTTACCAAGTGAGACACCAGAAAACATCTCCTACGTGACCTTTGAAATTCTTGGAAGATACTATGAAAACATTATTATGGGTTTTTACACATATTGCTCAGATCCATAATGATCAGAGGGCGCAGCGAAAACAACTAACTAGCTAAGATATCAATGCAGAGACAAAATAGTCCTCTTTTTCTTTCCAATTAGATATCCTTCTCTTCTTTATTATACCTTTTAATGTACTTTTTGTTGTCACTGCAATTGTTTATTTGTTTTTAGAGAGGCAGTGTGATGATATGCTGGAAACACCAGGACACTTGCAGTCACAAAGATCTGGGTTCGAATCTGTCCTGCTACTTATTTGTAAAATGACCTTGAGCAAGTTAATTGATCTCTCTGAGACTCGGTGTTTCAATCTGTAAAACGGGGATAATAATTGTTATTGCTAACTGTGTAATCTAATTTACTCAGAATTTCTGAGATGTGGGTTTCTTCTATGTGACATGAAATTAATATCTCTTTTATAGGGTGTGTCAAGGATTCAGTGTGATAGTAGCTACACAGACCTAGCACAGTACTGAGTGTCTAGCCTGCTCTGAGTAAATCGGTTGTCAGTTAGTAATTTATGTTAGAACTACCGGGGGTGCCAAAAAAAATATATACACGTTTTAAGTTATCTATGCTCAAGCAGAAGTTTGCCATAATCAGAAGTGTCTGGACGTGGATGGTAACCACTTTGAGCACCTCTTGCAATTGCAGAAGTCAAACGTGACTTGTATTCATCTTTTATTATCGGTATATATTGAGTACTACAATTTTAATAGTTTTCCTTTCTTCAAATGTGTATACATTTTTTTGGCACCCTCTGTATATGCTCATAGCAAAATATTTGTAACATAATCCCAATAGTCAGAGATAATCTTTGTATATTTTGATATATCTTCCGGTCTTTTTTCTATGTATATACTTTTGTATATGGTTAAGATTATATTAGCCATATTTTCATAGCTTCATGGTTGCTATTACTTATTATATAGTAAACATTTCCCCTTATCACAATAAATTCTTTGTAATAATTGTTTCAATAGCAGGATAATATCGTATTTGGGGATATAATACAATTTGTTCAATTAAATTTTGATTTTGCTATTACAAATACTACACTGTATCATTAGCTACATTTATGAATATTTTTGTTGAGTTCTATTTCCGAAAGTGCTTATCTGTAACCCTGTGCCAAGAGATACACTGACTTGGAGAAGTTTTACAAAAGAAATATAAAGAAGGATCAATTTCCCCAACAGCAGTGAAAGAGAGTCAAAGAAAAATACAATTTTGTTACAGTTAAGTGTAAAAAAGGAAAGAAAAACTAGAAAAATGCCACATGGAGACCTCCTTTTCAAAGGCCCTATAGTTTGACAAATTTACAATTAAAAAAAAAGTACTGACTGGAGAATTCCCCATGTCCAATGGAGTCTGTACATATTAAGAAAAAAATCCTCAGGAGAGATCTGCAAGCCATCGCACCAGTAGCTCAAATGCTGGAATTTTGTACACGTTCAAGGGAGGGTCTAGAGAAGATTAGAAGTACATGGATCTGAAAATTAGGCATAGCCCTAAAGTCCTCGGAAGTGCAGGAGAGACCTTTCTTTGATGTCCCCACCTACTTCTTG
This sequence comes from Rhinolophus ferrumequinum, assembly GCF_004115265.2. Classification (NCBI taxonomy): domain Eukaryota; kingdom Metazoa; phylum Chordata; class Mammalia; order Chiroptera; family Rhinolophidae; genus Rhinolophus; species Rhinolophus ferrumequinum. The sequence goes on along the minus strand of NC_046286.1, from coordinate 19,259,267 downwards.
TATTTTTTTTTTAATTCTACTCTAAAACTACTAATAAGCTTTCTTGCAGAATTAGTAGTTTAAAAACCCCAGAGGGTATTTTTTTTTTCTGATACTGACGTAAATTCACTAGATTCCCCAGTACAAATATCTATATTTATTAACATGCAAAAAAAAAGGCATTGAAATTACATTCCAATAGAGAATGAGAAAAACAACCACTATGTTTCTGCTCCCCACTTTGATAACAGAAGTCTCTTATTTCTAAACACAAATTGAACAAAACAGTTTAAACAAATTGTTTTTAAGAAAATTAGACATAGAGGCCAACGAGCTTGGACCACAAATCGTGAACCTTTTATTTAAATCATCCTCTGAGTAGAAATGCATTTCTATCAACTCAGACTTGATGGCCAGGGTCGGTATGATGGACCGTTTTCAGGGTTAGGCAATATTACTGCACCCGTTTTCGTTGATACTGTAGGAGGAAGGAGTTGGACAAACGTGTGTATTTGAAGAGAAATGCAATGTATCTCTTTCTCATTCCTTCCTACTTAGTCCAAAAGATGCTCAAGGAGAACTTTTCCATGTTCAAGTTTGTTTGTTTTACTGTTATAAGAAACCAGGTAAATTTTCCTTCTCCAGTCTTTCCCTCACATACATCTCTCCTTACTGACTCTGGGGTTTCGTCAAAACAAAATTATCATGGAGCCTGGGGTAGGACTCGATTTTTTATCCTATTGATCTGTATATCTGGTAATTGCAGTTGTAGCAGTAAAATTCTATTTATTGGAAGTCCCGTGGGCTTGTGGCTTGATACCAGACACAGGGGTGGGGGGTGTGGGGAGGGTGGAGAAAAACCGCCTACTTGGAACACGTGCTTTCCTAACTTCCCATCTGACACAGACCAAAGTACAAGAGGATGCCCAAAGGAAAGAACAAAACAAGGAATGGTAATATTTCATTTCTATCCATATTTGCAGAGATATCTATAGCTATAAATATATAGTTATAACATAAATAGCTTATGTGTTATATCAGGAGTGACAGAGTATGACCCAAGTCAAATAAATCTTGTGAAAAGTTATGTTATAAAAGTATTTATTTTTTATTTGTAAACAGTTTATCCATAGCTATCCAAAACCCTCATCTTACAGGATGTAAGAATGGCACACAATCAGAAGTGATTACAAGGGCTAGCTCTAGCAGGCAATTGTGTCACAAAGTCTGTACTTGGGACATATTTTTAAAAGCCCTAAATTTCCCAATTTGGATAGTTTGACAACTGTGCCTTCAACTGTCAATTGCCTGACAGTTGTGTCTTTAAATTCAGAAACTCCCAATCTTGTTCTCTGGCCAAATTTGGAAGATTCATTGATACACAAAAATTAACTTACATCTGAGAACATATTTGACACGAGTCTAAAACTAAGTACTTGCTTCATGTATTAAATCCTCCTAGAATGAAACATCTATTATATCTTTGGCAGAATGTCCCTCCTCTTTTGCCTACATGCCTTCTGCCATTGTGTCGTTTTAGTACCTTCCAAAGTCACCCCCACTCATTACATCCTCTCTGTCCTTGTTTACTAATGTGACAATCAAGAACTATTTGTGTTATAAATTATCTTCTAAAATTAAACTGGGACAACCAATCTCATGTTCAGTAAAAGACCTTAGGCTGGGCAAAAAAATACAGTCTCAGAAGTGAAATACCAGGATTTTATTTACTATTGTCTTTAGTCTAGTCACCGGTTTTAATTGACATTGAAATGACATTTGGACAAGACTATATTTCGTATTTCTAATGTAACTGTTTAAAGTCTCACCATTAGATAGCTACCAGTAATACCATCAATACAAATGAATGCTGGATGCAGTAATACTACTGATTGGCACAACTGAGAGAAGAGTTGGGGTAAAAAGTTTTTGTAGTGAAAGAAGAACATTTTCTCAGAATGTGTAGAATTATAAGGTGACCACAAAAGAATTATCTAGATATATGTTCGATTCAACTTTAGACATAAATGAATGAAAAAGGAAGAGTAGGGAGGTGAAAGGACAGAGGGAGAAAGGGAGGGGAAAGATAGTAGAGAGTGAGAATATGAAAAATGTTTTGTTCTTATCAAATATGGGGGACTTTTTATTATGTGACATTTCTCAGTGGTAAATATCAAACTTGGTCAATTTTTAAGACTAAGACACTTTAAGAATATCTATAAATTAATACATTTACATAAATTGGTTCTTTTGTTTGTTTGTTTGTTTGTACCATTTTCTATGTCTGGCTCCTCTATTCGCTGGGCTATGTCCTTTATGCACTTAACATTTTGTTCTGCTGTGGCCTATGAGAGGACATTCCAATCTTGAGTCTCATTAGGAGGACCAGCTGACGAGATGACATTCATTTCAACAAGTCACTCATTCTGGGTCACTAGGTCTCTTTATGTACCCATATCCTGTTATAGATTCTAAAATGATTCAATCATTTAAAACTTACTGGCTTCTGTAAAATAATGTTATTTCTCTCCAAGCATTTGAAATCAGTCATTTCAAAAGAAATGCTGATTATCAAACCAAACCAGAACTGAACTTACAAAACAAAGATTAAACAACTGTGGGCATTCCCCCATGATTTCAAATACAAATGATCGTGTAAGGTATAGTTCACTGTACTAAGCCACTTTTATCCAAATTTATCAAGTGTTCATTTTACTAACTTTCATTTCCTTACTTACACCGTTTACACTTAAACGCAAATCTTAGTTTTGTGATTCTACTAAAGATCTTACATAGAACCAAGGAAAATTATTATACAAATGCCATTACCTAGAAGTTTGAAATCCTAAGACGACAAAAGGGTTAATTAATTACATTATCTGTAGCATTACCCTGGCTACATTCTGCCTGGAAGGCATATGGATCCACTCAGCTGCTGAATTTGAAAGAGCTGTGTCCTTTTCATGCAGAAGAAAAATCATCGACATAACCGTCTCTCACCCCCACCACAAGCACTAGATGTTTCTTTCTTTTTTTTTTACCTGATTATTTTATTTCTGGTGAAATAATTAATAAAGCCGACATTAACTATTATAAGTATCAAAATATTTCATACCATCCTGAAAATCGGAATACTGAAGAATGTATTTCAATCAGTGCCTACTGGCTAAGCTTCTCCTATGTTCTAGACACAGTGCTAGACATTGGCGTGGGCTGGGGAGATTCAAAGATCAATGAGACTCGGTGCTTACCCATCAGGAATTCGTATCAGACTAAGTCCCTAAGAAGTTAAGCAAAAAAGAACATTAAAAAAAAGCATCCAAGATTTGATTTGCTAAGAAATTAGTGGTGGTATGTAAACCATTTCCTTCGCTATTTATGCAGTTCAAATTAATTGTATAATTGTTCAGCCTATTTGAGATTTTCTTTTCTCGTCTTTCCTTCCTCTTCTAATTTTACTCCGTCGTCCGTTTAGTTCTTTCACCTTTTCCCCCTCTAATTTGCTTTACTTTTCCCCCCAAATGGAGGCTTCTAAAAAACAGTACTGTAGGAAAAAAAATGCCAAAAGGCAAACGGAAATAGAAGGTAGACAAGTAAATTGAAGTGGGATAAAATTAGTATACCAAAGTACACCAGAAACTCTTGTATATAAATATGGATGTCAAATGGGCTGTGAGTTCTCTAGTGGGCAAAGATAAAGGCGGCATAATTCAAAGTTTCCAAATATTGGCAGCATTTCAGCAGCTGCTCAGATGCAGCACGACTTCTCTGAGAATTAAGTTGGAGAAAACATTCTTCTTGAGTGCACAAGAAGGGGACCTGTGGAGCAGGAGACAGTATCCTCCACAATATCCAATTACCTGGCAGAGTCGGTTTTTAGGTATGAAATGTCAGAGATTTTGTTAGTATAACATGTTATGGAGGGATTGAAACTGAAATCTGAATCATGTACATCATGAGATTTCTCTCTTTCTCTCCAACAATCCCCTCACCCCCCACCCCGTGTGTGTGTGTGTGTGTGTGTGTGTGTGTGTGTGTGTGTGTGTGTAGATAACATTGCCCTGATTTAGAAAGTGTTCTCTAACTCCATAATTCTCAAGAGGAAAAAGAAAGAGACTCAACAGAGGAAAAACTCCTATCATACAAGTAACTCTTATTCTACTTCAAAGACTTCATAAAAAAATAGAAAATGAACATAACTGCTGAAATTAATATACACAGAGCATTGGAAGATATGCACTATAGCTAAAGACAAGACAGAAGATAAAGACCAAAGAAGACAAGTGAAGGCTTCAGTTGAAAAAGAAAATGAAAATACACTATCCACAAAAAAAAAAAAAAAAAAAAAAAAAAAAAAAAAAATTGCTGTCCTTACACCTCCCTCTCAAAAAATCAATTGTTCAGAAAATTCTCATGGATACATACAAGATGAAATTATTTGAAGCTGAAGAAAAGTATTTGCACTTAGTTTATTACGAATGTAATTATAATAGGTGTAGAGTCTAAAAAACTGCTTCGACAGATGGAAAATTTTTCTCAAAAATACACTTACAACTTTTTATTAGACCAGCAATATTTAATTTAAAAGATCAAATGTTAGTTTATTTTCCATTTTCAAGATAATTTTTTTAAATTTTGTGTTTAGTTTATTTCTATATAGTGATTTATTTGTATTAACTTTCAACTAATATTTTTGTGAAAATTATTGTGGGTTTAACATTTACATTTTTATAAATTTCTGTTTTTACTTGACATTCTGTAATACGTTTACACATATTTAAAATTTTGATTTGCTTTGAGAACGTAGTAGCACTGATTAATTTGTGAACCTGAACATTTTAAAAATAAAATACTGTGATTATTGCCAATGTTTGTATATTACAACTTCATAAATATTAAAAATGTTGTTCCTTTTGTGTTGCAATCATCACACAACCTGAGATTTCTTCAGGTACTTCTACTACCAACTCTAAGTCTGTCTCAACCATGCACACCGTTTTCAGCAAACATCAGAGCAGAGATTGCAAACTCCCCAAAATAAAATGTACAACACTATGAGTTTCCTAAAACCTGTTCTGCCTGCTTGTCCCCCCACGTTCTATCTAATGAATGCCTTCCATAAGATTATGTGACATGGTCAAAGACTCAGAATTCCATGAATATCTAGCACAGATACAAGGATTAAAAACATAATAATGCCAACACTTTTGTTGAAAAACATGGAATTCAACTTAAAAAAACAAAAACAAAAAACTCACGGTATTGTATTGGTTCACATAGTCACCAAAATTCTTTGTGTCATAATGCCCTCGTGTTGCATATGGATACACTGAAATAACATTTTCTGGTTTAGGGATGCTTTGTGGAATAATCTATTTGTTTATTAAGGGACTGTGAAATGTAAATGACAAGCTCTCCTTGTTTCTAGAAAGTCACATATTTTTTTAAACCTCAGTTTATTTTTGATAGCTCAAACAGAGAATCTAGTCCCTTGTGTGGATGAATTAAAGTAATATAGGCGAAGTAACTGGTTACACAGCACTAAAACAGCTAGATTTGATCAAAACTGGTTATTTACAGCTATGTGGTCTGCATTGGACCCAATACCTAGTCGTACTGCATATTTGATTGCGTGTATGAGCTCTTTGGCTGTCAGTAATTGCAACCTATACTTCCACTGCAGGGATTCAGGCATTCTGAACATGACTGTACCAAAAGTACCAAAATCCTGCACAGATTGTCATTTCAAAACTGAGAAACAAATCAGCCAGTTTCATGGAAAGTTCAGTCAACGAGCTTGGTGCCTTATAGATAAGACAATTTACCAAAGGATTGAACTTTCCCTTTATGTTTCAAGGATCTCTTTTGGCTCGATACAGGCAGGGAGGCAGAGAGAAAAGAGGTTTGGTGAGAAGCGTACTTCGAGTCTAACCCAATAAATATATCAGAGAGGATACATTTTTCTGTGAGCTCCAGTCATTTTCTATACTGTTCAGTTGAGTGGGACCTAGCAATGAATCATTTTATCACCTCTTAGGGAAACTTCTCAGGTCAGCTACATCTTCATATATAACATGGGAAGGCTGCCTGGAGGAGTTATGGCCTGTCACCTAGAAAACGTCTGAGCTCCCTCACAGTCCCAAGTAGCATATATTGAGCACCCACTGTGTGCTTAGCACTGTGCAAACACAAGGTGTCAGGTTAACAAATCACAACCCTTCTGGCTGCAAAATAATTTTTAAAAACCCCCAGTGCCATTAATATTCCATGCCATATTAGGGAGAAAGGTCTAAATTCTATTGCTTTTGCTTTACGGATAATTTATGAAAAAAAAATGAAATATTAACTAGGAATGTGGTAGAATGGCTTTCTGTTTCGCTAGGAGATGACAAATGAAGCCGCATAGGCACACATTTGAATAAGGAATTATCAATCAACCTCAAACTTGACCCATAGCTGTCATCCCTATAAATTAATGTTTACCATTTTTAAGTATGTGCAGGACATCTGGAAACACACAGGCTGTGGCTGGTGAGAAATTTCTAAGATATAGTATATCAAAAGCTAATTATAGCAGCAGCGAGCCCAAGTGTCATTTTGTTATGGTGAATTATAGACAGGGAGCTCTATCACCGCAAACTGTTATTCATAACTAAATCATAATGCTTTTAAGTTTTAATTAATCTGCTTAGCTTTAGTTGCAAGGGAGAAGCTTGCTTAACTGTTAAGCCACCGAGGCTCTCTCAAGCGACCCTGAAACGGCATCTGAGCACCTGAGGGAGCAAGACCACATTATCAGGCTGACATTGCGTCTATTAAAGAGAATTTCTTTTAATATGCCAGAGTCTGAATATTTCTTCCTATTTCATTATCCAAAAACCAATTAATTTTCCATAAGAGCACCAAATTAATTACAAAATACTATGGAAATCAGAGATGTCTCTGCTTCCCCACCATTACAGAAATGCCAAGCCCCTTGGCAGCAAAGTCCTTCGCAGGTTCTAGTTTTTTTCCTTAGTTAACCTTTTATTTGTGATGTCAGGAAAACCCTTAAGAGCTGGCATTTTTATTTCTCCTTCACCTGACTTATTTCCTCCCTTTGCTTACCCAGTCCACACTCTTTCTATTTAATCATCCTCACCTCATGAAGGTTAGCAGGAGAAAGGAAATTTTTTCCATAAAGAAACTCCCTCTTATTCACTGATTTCTTGGGTTTTTATCTTGTCTGCCCAAGTAGACTCTCCTCATGGGCAGGGCCGTGTTTTTTGTTTTTAAATTAGTTTCAGGTGCACAAAACAATGTAATAGTTAGACATTTACCATTTATAGCCCTCACAGTGTGTGAACCCCCCTCCCTCATCCACTATCCCTCTGACATCGCACACGGCCATTACATTTCCACTGTCTCTATTCCTAATGCTGTACTCCACTTCTTGTAACTATATACACACACACACACACACACACACACACATATATATATGTATGTATATAAAATTGTAGTTGACATTCATTATTGTTCAGTGTTTTAAACTTAATTTATATCCACAAGTTCCCCTACCAGCCCTTGGTATGAATATTCAGAATATTCTATTCTGAATCCATAGTAGGGATTTAGTAAATTCTTGTCAGTTGAAAGAAATCTAATTTTAATTCACAAAGAGATATTAAAATGTATTGGACTTGCAATCCAAAACAAATCCAAAAAGAGACACAATAACAGAAATCTATAAGGTTTCTCACCAAGCAACCCACAGGAAAAATAATAGCCATAACTTGTGGCTACTTAAAACTCTGTTAAACAAACAAGGTATTTTTCCTTCTGAGGAATTTATGATGCCCTTACATAAAAGGGGAGAAATGAAAGGAAATGCAAAAAATAGGTACATAGGATGATGATATTTGATTATACGTTTCATCATCTCTGAAATAAAAGCATTAGCTGATCTTTCAACTTTTATTTAAAACAGTGGAATCTTTGTCAAATGAAACAGTAGGAGGACCTTCTTGCAGCTTAGATTGAAGCAGGTTACAAGGGTCCTGGTCCTATAGTGCCTTCTTGGACTTCCCTTGGCCCCAGAGGTGACTCCTCCACTTTCCAAAAAAAGACCCTGGTTTGTGAAAACCCTGTCTGGAAATACCTAGGAATGTCTCCCCAAGGACAAAGCAAACATCATACTTCATCTGTTTCTCTGAAGCGCCCAGAACTATAACCCAGCAGGCATTTATTATACCTTTTATTGATTTAGCACCAGGGTCAGTATCTTTCAAGGCTTTCTACCTTGAATTACTGATTTAATTCTTAGGACATATGCCTATATCTAGATTAACTGAAATTTAAAAGTACAAGATTTTCCCCATTGTTTTTGTCTCCATTAACCTAATTTTTTAGCTTATAGATGGGTGTATGGTTAAAATGTTGTAATGTATGCAGCAGTAGATGATCATTTAAATAAGGGCTCTTTTGTAAACAGTTTTTACAGAACCATGTGATCTAAAAGTTGTGAAAGATGCAGGCTAGGCCAATTTGGCCTTCTGCCCTAGAACCATGGATCGCTTTCACCTTATTTAAATGGAAAGCCCCCTGGGTGTACTGCCTGGCCACTAAGGTCTCTTCCAACCTTCAGAGTCTACAGTTCTCTGGCAAAAAAGGTCGTTTCCTATCCCATTTGTCAAATAATTCAGCCATTTGTATATTCGCTTCCTCAAGAGAGGTATGGAATTAAAGATGGAAGAGGATGTGTACATATTTAATCCTAAATCAAACACAGGAAGGCAAAAGATTTAATTTGCCTCTGTTTGGCAGGTAATTTTGTCTGGTACTTTAAAACATTATTATGGGTTAGTGCTGTTCCACGAGAGTGGCAGTCATACTTTGAAGCCTCAAAACTGTCATTTAAGTCAAATGAAATAGATTAAGTGAGTTGCAATAGGATTTTGTATACCCTGTTCCTAAGGAAACTGAGGCATAGTTTAAGTCTCTAAGCTAGTGTTGGTCACTCTTTGAGGTAGGAATTCAATCTTTGGCCCACTGAGGCTTGCTTCCTTCCAAAATAGTTTTTTTCTATGTTTCTGGGGCACAAATATATATATATATACATATATATATATATATATATATATATTTTTTTTTTTCCTAGAACTCAGTTGATGGGTGCTTATGAATTTCTAAGCTATTTTAGGCTCTTATTTTCCCTCATTAAATGTTAATTTTTTCATCCCTGTCATAAAACAAAAATAAATTAAAAACAAGGAAAAGAAAGTCGTTTGATTTGATTTCTAATAAAAAAGAAGAGCTAATGCTGGCATAATAATCACTAAAATGCTGCTGAAATCTGCAACTGACTCAAAGCCAACATCAGAGGACAAGTTGAAACAGGGGTGGATAAATAATTAAAACATTTGGAGACATTAGGTTCATATTTTCTCTTAATAAAATTACATTTTTCAGCTTACAATGATAAGCCTCGAAGTGTGCCTCAGCCAAGGGTTCTCTGAGTTAGCCATTCCCTTCGAATCTGAGTTCCTTTAATTCAAAAACTAAAGCTGATTGGAGCAATTTAGCTCAGTTCTTCCCTTTGTGCCAGCTCATGGCTCAGAGAGGGGAATTTAAAAAAATTTTTTTTTCAGGAGTCTAGCAGATTTTCTCACACATGGAAACTCAGAAATACGGGAAATATAACTAAGTCAGGCATGCTGTAGGCAGCAGCCCCACTTGGTCATGTCATGTCCGAGAACAACATGAGGTCCAGCCTAAGGACTTCCCCAAGCTCATTACCATGTGAAACAGTCATTTTTTGGGGGGGGAGGAAGGATGGCTTAGCCAAAACTCAAATATGCATCTCTTTCTAGAGTACCCAGATTTTAGCAAACAAGACCACAGATGCAGATTATTAGACCTATTATACAAATGAGGAAGCTAGACACAGCAGAGTTAAATCACTCGCCTAAAGTCACGCAGCCAGAAAGTGAGGAGAGACTAAGATACACTACATTCTCAAAAAGCATCGAGAATAATAACAATTGGATTAACATAGCAAGTTTAGCTTGCCAGGTAAGTGAACTTTGAAGAGTAAACAAGGTATTCTGTGAAAAGGCCCAGCACAGTTTGTTACCTGGAGGAAAACTAACATTAGCTAACATCAATTCTTTTTTTTTTTTTTTTTTTATTGGGGTGACAATTGGTAGTAAAATTACATAGATTTCAGGTGTATAATTCTGTATTACATCATCTATAAATCACACTGTGTGTTCACCCCCCAGAGTCAGTTCTCCTTCCATCACCATATATTTGATCCCCCTTACCCTCATTTCCCACCCCCACCCCCCTTACCGTCTTGCCTCCTTTGCTTCCTCCTTTCCTACTCTCCTTACTCTTTGTGGCTATGCCTCCAATCCACTTGGCAGCCTTTCTTTGGAATTTCTCTCACTTCAACATGCCTCTTGGGAGGTTCTGACACCTGAACAATCCAGGGAGTGCCCCATGCAGAGACCTCACACAGTTAAAGGGAAAATGTTTTCCATTGTGTTTGAACTGCCCCGTTTGGCTGCTAACCTTTGGATGGCCCTCTTCACTATAGAAAGATGTGTACAGTCAGACCTAGATATTTCCCTGAGTTGTAACCATAGCACGGGGTAATCAATGTCTGTATTATACAGCCTGAACGCCCATCCTGCCATGTCTCCCTGTGGGGACAGAGCCAGGTGTGCAGTTTCCAGGCTCTCAGCCTCACGTGGAAAGGTGCTGGCTCAGGTAGTAAATGGCCATCGACTGTGATTGGATGGCCATCAGCTGTGGCTAGTTGGCCGTCAGCTGTAACCAGTGAGCCATTGGCCACTGATATAACTGCCATGGCTATGCTAACAGTAAGTGGGGGCTAGCAAGAGGATGGTGGCTGAGCTAGCAAGAGGCGGAGTGCGGGCTGCAGAGAAGTGACGGCAGGTTGCGGATCATGTGGCTCCTGTTTCCTGTGTCTCCAACCCAACCGCCGTTGAGACTATAGTGGTGTGACTCCATCTATGGCTCCATAGGGGTTCCTTTTTGGCCTCACCATATCCTGCATTCTTACGTGGGGAGTGGGACCAGAGTCCCTGCATGCCGCCCCGCTTGACACTCCCCTACGTGCACAGATCCACAGTCTTCCCCTGGTTTGTCTGAACCCCACAGTTAGCCCCAAACCCAGAGGTTACCCTATGCAGTTCACTGTGGAATTCTAGGCAGAGTATCCTGCAGTGGCTCATACACTGCTGTGGTTTTAATCCCGGAATTTATTCCTCTTCTCAACACTATTGAAACACTTAGAAGTCCTGACAACAATCAGATTGGCTTCCTCCCTTTTAGTAAAGATTCTTTTTAATGGGTTTCAGACTCATTTACCATGACTGCCTTCTGAATCAGCTCTTTAATACAACAGTCAAAAGAGTGGATTTCTTTTGCTTGTGAACTGCCTGTTCTAGAAACATGGTCTTTTGTCCTTTGTGAAAATCTCACCTCCAACTCTTTATAACTCTTATAAAATTCTGTCCATTAAGTTTGGGTAACTAAACACATTTATTGTTATTTCTTGGCTTAATTTTACTGTTTCCCCCGACTTTTTCAATGCTTTTTTCCCCCTTAGATTCATCAGTCTATTACACATACCTTTTGCTAATTATTAAAGTGGCATAAAATTCTCACCACTGCCTTATGGATTTTCTTTTTCCTAAGACCACTCTTATATTTAAAAACAACTTCTTTCCTTCTAAAAACCAAACAAAACACAGTACTTATTCAATATCGATAATGAGAAAGTACAAACATGAAAACAAAAATGTTTAAACCAGATTCCTCCCTGTCAGCACCCATGTAATGTCCACAAACGAAAACACATGTGTTTTCCTTTTTCATGTCATACAAATTTCATGTAATGCCATATTTTCATGTTAATAAATATATTCCCATACAATTTTAATGATGGAATAATATTCTATTAAGTGAATATGTCCTAATTTATTTAACCCATCCCCATTGTTAAACATTTAGGTCGGTCTCCACATATACGTACTATGAAAACAGTATAATAATAAGCATTTCTTATTGCTAAATATTTTCCCTTAACTGTGATTATCCCTTACGACAATCTCAGAGAAGTGGGCTCTGCATTTTAGGGCTTTTCTTAAAGACTTTCTGACTTATTTTTTACAAAAGTATATCAATTTGTAATCCCGTATTCACTACGTAAGTGCATATTTATCCATACTCCAGGCAAATTGGATATTATTTTCATTTTTGTCAGTGTTAAGCCATTTTAAATTGCATTTTCTGAAATATTAAAGAGAACCAACAAATTTCCTGTGTATTAACTCTATTACTGCTTGCTAAATGATTCATACAAAGGTGACCTCTTCTGCTGTCACCTCATTTTCCTACGTCCTAGAGAATTTTTAGATCTGAATCACTATTTGTTTCAAGTCTAAAACTTTATGTTTAAATTGCTAACTATACCAAGACCTTTGTTTTCTGCCAAGTATTTATTTTGCAAATATGATTACTATTGCTTCCCTCATGGTGTAGAAACATTTTTGGCATTCTGGTTTGCCTTGTTGGGAGACTTCCCATACCTATCTGATGTCCTTGTGATAAACTGAGTTTTCTGCCAGTCTATTTTTTTCCTAATAATGGCCAAAGCTATACTTCTGGCTAATGCTGCAGGAAGTGTGTCATCCTGAGATTCAGACTCTTCTACAAACTTAGACTTCCTCCTCACTGTAGATTAAATGCATTTCTGACTTCCTTATTCCATTTAGTACTAGCTTTGGTGTTCAGGTGAAGCTTGTCTTCAGGATATTTGTAGGCAAGATCAGTATTTCTCAACCTCGGTTCTATTGACAGGCAGGACCAGATATTTGTTTGTTTTGGGCACTGTCCTGTGCATTGGAGGATGTTAGCAGCACCCCAGGTCTTTACTACAAGATGTCCCTAGTGCCCTACGAGGTGTGACAACCAACAATGTCTCCCGACATTGCCAAATGTCCCCTAAGAGCAAAACCAGTTGACAACCACTAGTCTAGGGGATATAAAGTTTCTAACAAGTTAACATCATCTTGGGTTCTATTTTAAAAAGACAAGGTTTCCTGCTCAAGGTAGGCACGCTTTTTGAGCTCTTGTGAGAAAACATCTGGAGCCTTGATTCTAATTTTGAGTTTCACGTTTTTAGATAGGCACAAAAAGCACAGAGCTTCAAAAGTAGAGTAACTCCGAAATGAGAGAAATCTGGGTGTTGCCCAGAGGTCTGGTGAGTGCTCTGAGTTCACGTTATTCACATTATTTGGGCTTCTGCCTGAATCAATGCTTCCCAGATAACTATTCTTTTTGTTTTCAAATAAATGCCTGTTGCCTTTCGCTTTTAATTTTAGGTTAACAGGTTTAAAGAAGATTCAGAAAGAACTCGTTATTTTGTACTGCTTTATAAAGAACAGCCAAGTAAAAGATACAGAAAGACACATTTCAACTTAATATAAAGAATGGGGTGCCTCAGAAGATCACGAATTCCTCATCACTGCATGTTTAAGCCGATATGGGATCAGAGTGTGGTTGGAAGGAATTTCTGTACTGGAAGGATATAAAATCAGATGTCTTCTAAGATTCTTGTAGTTCTGACACCCAGATGTGCCCTTGTATAGAAATCAGGCATATAACCCCTTTTTCAGCAGTATACAGTTTTTTGCATATACAGTATATGTAAAAGTAACCCGAGGGGCCTACCCAGCCCTGGTATCTTCCTGCATGGAGCTGAATTTACAGGCCCCCTGCATAGCATGTCCCTCTCATGCTGCTAAAGGTCAGTCACAGTTCCTGATCCCACACATCCCATGACACTATATGAAGCACCAGGCAGCAAACAGCCCCAAGTTTTCAACATACATCAGAAAAACAAAGCCCAAGTAGAAAGTTAGATAGACCAGCTCAGGTTTCCTAGACACAGTAGGCAAGCTGATATGTCCATCCTCTCTATTTTGGCAGGTCACCTCAAGCGAAGCACGTCAAACAAGCGTTGATGTAGAGAAGACCACATATGAAGTCATAAATGAACAAATTATACATTCCTCATCAGTCCAAATAGGCTTTAAAAAATCTTAAGAGAAGACAATACAAATGTTGACATAAACATTAAAACTATTTAGTTTTTTGACAGACAAAAGAGACAGACAAACAAACAAACAAAAACTCATAGACATAGACAACAGTTTAGTGGTTACCAGAGGGTAAGGCGGACTGGTAGAAGAGCGGAAGAGTCAAATACATGGTGGCAGAAAATTTGACTTAGGGAGGTGAACACACAATGCAATATAGAGATGATGTATTATAGAATTGTACACTTGAAACCTATATAATTTTAACCAATGTCACCGCAATAAATTTAATAATAAAAAAACTATTTGGCTGTTCTCCTTTTTAGTTTCACTCCCACACACTTATGCACCCATAGCACCTGCATTTATGGTCTTATATTTTTCCCTAGTTTTTGCATAAAAATTTGCATCATGTTATTTCCAATATAAGTGTTAGCTCCTTATAAATAGTAAATTTGTCTCTTGTAATATCTACGAAACATTCCTTTACAGCATTTTTTACTATTACTTGTGTCCACATTTATTTGTGGATGGAGTTTGTTAGCTCTTCTAAACAAGCAACTGAATGCTAGAAGGCACAGGATCAATCCACAATCTGATAGATAGTGCGTGCTCCCCACCCACTAAGTAATCTGCTTCCAACAATCTCCATATCTTAACATGTCAGTCACAGTGCTGGGCTGCAAGCATGTCTTCAAAAAATACCGTATGTCCATATTGGCTCCTTTTCCCTCTAACATTTTCTGAATTCAACAATGAGGTCAGTTAATTCCTTTTTTCAGGATCAAAAGTTGCATCAAGTTGTTAGATGAAATAATCAGTTGGTTGATCTTTTTTACTAATCACCAGGTAGGCACATCCTGAAATAAAGAAAACTCCATTAACTTTTGTGTCCCATTTGTTCCGTGTCTTGGCTTCATAGCAGATTGTAAGATTCCTAAGGTCAAAACTGTTTCTTGGTTTAATTGCACACAGTACCTAGTAGAGCATGATGTACAAACACAGAGACCCTTGGTGAGTGCCACTTTTCACATCCCAAGTATGGCAGCTCCACAGAAGAGAAATGCTGTCTTTGCTCAGTCATTTGGGAGGACTGGCTCTTCAAGTGCCATTTCCAGAGATACAGGATCCTTAAATGGCACCAGTAGGGGAAATCTAGAGCAAGGTGTCAGAACACAAGTCTTTTCGTCCAGCTGTAATACTTTGGACAAAAAAAGTGTATCTCTACACCCTTGGTCTCTCACTGCCTGCTCTACCTACCTCTTACAACAAGCATGGTAGTTAAGATCATACACTCTGTCTTGTATCAGATGAGCTCAAATCCTAGCTCAGCTACTTACTAGTTTTGTGACTTAAGCAAGTCACTCAATTTCTCAATGCCTTAGAATCATCCTTGTAAAAATAATTACAATAACAACAACAATAATACTTTCCTCATAAGGTTGTTATGAGAATTAAATGAGCTAATGGGTGTGGAGAACTTAGAATAGTGTCTGCCACATAATAAGCTCTCAGTAATGTTAACTATAGCTACCTTTGATAATGTATACGAGAGAATTAAAAGTGCTCCGCAACGTAAGATGTCATGATTAAATCTTTTCTTATGTCATCGCCCTAACAAAATCTATCTTCAGAAACAACTTCCCCATCCTCAGGGTGATTGTCATGGTAACTAGAATTTTATTAGGTGGCATTATAGGACAGGCTGCCTCAGTCGTCTCCCTTCAAGAAATACTGAAATTATCCACCTTTTCAGGCAGGGAGGGAGCTAATGATCTGCAAATCAAGTGAATAAACACAGCTAACCAATAGCTAACCTGCAACAATCTAAGCTGCCTACAAATTCATGAAGAAATGTTAAGATATGATGCCCAGATGTGCTTGATCTTGAGTCCTGTGTTCAGACCACTAGACAATGGCTTTCTCAGAATTGCTGCCCCTCCCAATCCATTCTTTTAAGGAGAATGACAAGGTACTGACAATGGTCTCTGCTCCCTGCCTCCCATCTCTGTCTGACCTCTTTTATTTTGGGGGAGGGGGATACATAGGCTGGTTGTCGTTTTCCTTTAAAGTTGAGTTCTTCCCTTCATTCTTTTTTGGTAGAGGGCAGAGTTCCTTCCCAAGTCAATGGGGGTCCTCAGACCCGCTAGGAATGGGAGAAGAAGAAAGAAGAAAGAAGGAGAACTGTGAAGAGCTACCCTTAAAATCAAATGAAATTTCAATTGAATGACCTGAACTAGCAGTTTTAAGGAGCACACGATGAGGTTCTGTATGGAGGTTGAGACATGCAATCATCACTGATGGCTTAAAATAAACAGTGCAGTGAACCTTCGTCTTCCTCCTCCCTGTGCCTCAACCCGCACCGCCCCCCACCCTTGATAAATACACAAATCTACATGGGTGCACACCATTTCAGAGGGTAATTATCCAAACTGTCTAGAACAAACAAAACAAGTGCAAATGTTATGTCCATGTTTAATGAAGACTTTGGAGTGGCTCAGTGAAGTGAAACCCATTCTGCTCCGGTCACGCTTTCCCAACCCCTGACCCCTCACACATGCAGCCAGTAAGGGGCTTCATTTGAAATTCAGAGGCTCTGAGGCTGGGATTTAATAACAAAACTGGCACCTGTCACTTTTTCTATATCTCGGCTGCACTCTACTGCTTTGACCATTAAAAACAACTCATCTGGGGGAAAATATAAAGTGACTGCCGAGGAATATTTACTCTTCCGGCCTGTAATGACCCCTCAGGAAGTCCTGAGGTGTGTGCTGCTGATTGCAAGGAGGAAACAACTCCCAAGAAGTTATTCATGTGACTCAATTTCCATTGCCCCTTTCTATTTTTACGTGACTGCCTGAACGGCAAGGTAACGCAGCAATTGCGCCCTTGCACATACAAACAGCTATCTTCCCATAATGAAGCGAAAACAATCAAGTAGGTACACGCGAGTGTTTATGTGCACATGTGTGTACATTCCTATATATATCTGGCTTAGAGGGAACGTAAGGTACAGTTTTGTCTGAAATTATTTTTTTTGAAATGCTCTTATTCAGTACCATGTGAACAAGATATATAGCACGGACATGTTTAGTGTCACTGATGTACCTAAGCAGGTAAAGTAAAATACTCTGCTGGAGTCTGCCTTATCTAGATGTAGCTCTATATTCCTGAAGTAGATTAAACACAAAATAGTTCCAAAAAGGCAAGTTATTGAATTTTTGAGGGTCACAGAAACTTTATGAGCATTTCCAAATGGCAAAAATAAAGACTCCCCCACCCCCATAAAACCCTCCAAACAGACTATTACAAAACAAAGAAGAATAGCTGTAGTGTTCTTACCATTAAGAGTATGTTTTCAGTATCTGTCCTAATTTTAGGTCCTTCTCCTAACCAATCCCCTGGCGCCACTGAACTCAGCATCAGTCAGTTTCTGAGCTACTTGTTACCTATATAAACCCATATTTTGTTCTTATTCTGTTGGAGCTTTTAGCCTTTGGTTCCCTTAAATGTTGGAACTGATTTGTCAACTCTGGGATTCATGAACTAACAGATTTTATAAAACATCTAAAAACTAGGATGTGGAGTAAATAATGGTGGAGCTTCTTTCCTAGAAAATCTAGATTGAAAGTATTGACTCCTAAGGAACTCTGAATGATTCAATGAGAAAAACAACATGGTAATCACTGTCATAGCAGAATCGAACAAAGGTAAAGATCAACCTCCGAAATAAGTGAGGAATGATTTCACGTGTGCCTCTAATGAAGAGTTGGTATTATCATTTTTACTTTTTCTCCTTTTTTGATATGGACATTTAGACTACATTAAAAATGATTACTTCATTGTGAGACTAGTCTAAAAATATTTGTGATTAATCTTATACGTGAATGATAGAATTATGAAAATAAGAAAAATCCATTTAAAGTTCATAATGATTCTTTTGTGATGTAAATATTTTATAACATTTGTTACCCATCTTTTAGAAGCACTGTTAGGAATCAGTTAAGATTATTACATTACCGTAATAGGAAAGGGACTAGAAAAGTCTAACTCATACCTTGGCCTATTAGGCCTTCTACAATTTATGGCCCAGAAATGGGGCTTTTCAAGTGAGTAGTTGCCTGTTTTCTAGATTAGTCTTAGCTCATTGTTTGAAAAACACACAAAAAAAGAAAAAGAAGAAGAAGAAGCTTCAGGTGAACCTTTATACAGATAGAGGACAGCCTCCCATCTGGGCAAGGATAAGAGTTATGCTCTTAAATTTTTATAACAGAATGTCAACTCCTGCCTGCACATATGGTATCTCCAGCATATGGATCTTTGTTTAATCAACGACCCAGAATATAGACACTTCAGGCAGTTTTCAGGAAATTTAATCTTTAATTGCCTTTATTCCTGTTCCTTGCTACAACCTTGTTTGGAGATATCCAATATTAGGAAAGACAGAGTAAGTTACATGTTAATACTCTCTTTCTTTAGGATCTCTGAGCTCCATACCTACGTTAGTTAAGTCATCAGAAACAACGTTATTCACCTCCATTATCTTAGGATAATAAAGGATTTCACTAACCTAAGCTGTAATGCTATGCCTTCCATTGTTATAGAAATCATAAAATAAAGGTCCATTTAAAGATGATTTCTAGAGATTAAAATAAGATGTCAAAAACAAACTCAGGTACCCATATTCTTGCCCACTCCAAATCCTAAGATATGGCCTAAAAGACATAGGACCACACATCGTAATAGGGTTTATTTACTGAAATGGTTATGGGTGTAGAAGTTATGGATATGAGAATAGAGGTGGAGATAAAAACAGAAATAGAGATCTAGAGAAATCTATTCATCTATAACAATAAGGGAAACAAGCAGGCCTGTCATTTGGGGGTAAGAAATTTTGAAGAATTCTTGAAAGATTGAAAGAAGGTGGGATTGAGCTCTTAGAGGAAAAAAGCAACCAAAATATACACAAAAACATGTCTGCTAAAGTAGAAGTGGTTCTGGGAGTGCTTCGTTCTTGAGGCAACAGAGACATGGAGTGGCAAAGGGACCCATGGCAATCATCACAGCCATTATTTGAGAAATCCATTCAGAGCACCTGGGCATCCTGGCTTTTATCCTTCCACAACTTGTCACAAGTAGGTTGCAGTAAGACATTTAGCTCTAGTCTAAAGCAGGAAGTCTGGGTACACAGGGCAGGGAGGAAGAGCAGCACCACAGGGAATTAGTGATATCTAGAAGAAAGAGGGAAACACTTCACCCAAAAGATAAGTTATGGGCACACTTGTCCCAATCCTACATCCTGTCCCTCCCCAATAATCATCTAAAAGTAAGGTGTTGAATAAGAATTAACATGTGTGAATAGACAAAGAAAGATTCACAAATGCAAAGATGAGAGCAGACAAGGAAATACCACCAGATATTTAAGTTCAACTAACACCATGAAAAGGAAACACCAAACTAAATCAACCAAAGAACTAATACTTGAGAAAAGAGCATTAACATTGCAAACTGACAATTTTTTAAATGTTATCTTACTGACTTTCACAGAGATCAGAAAAGTTACACCATCCATTAAAATTAACACAACTAGCAATCTTGGCATAACAAATGATTCTCAAAATTTGAAACATACTGAAATGTATGGAATAAACAGCAGAATGGACACGACAAAGTTGGTAAGGGGTGGGAGAACAAGTGAAGAGAGTCAAAGAACTCTCCCAGAATAATCACTAAATGACAAAGTACCCAGAAAAGTATGATGAGTACCCAGAAAATCATTCAATAAAAATAGAAACACATTGAGACTATGTCCAGAAGGCTGATATCTACTTAAAAGAGGTCTAAAGCGACCAGAAAGAATGGAAATGGTGAATGGGGATAAATTAAGAAATAATAGAAGAAAACTATCCAGAGTTAAAGACAAATAAGACTGCATATTGAAATATTCCATATTGAGTAGACTCATTCTCCAAGGGAATGAGAAAATAGCTATCCTACGCATGCTTTGGCAAAATTTCAGAAAGATAATTAGAAAATCACAAAATTTTTTGAAGAGGAGATTATAGCCCACAAAGCCAAAAGAATCGGGTTGGCATCAGATTTCCACTGAAAACACTGGGGTACTAGAAGACAATAAAGCAATATTCTCAAAGTTTAGAAGAAACATTACTTTGACCAGAATCTTATCCCCAGTATTCAAGTGCAAAGCAAAAGGAATTTACTGCTTACAGAAACTTTTTAAAAAAGTTACAGAAAGTTACATTCCATTAAAACAAAAGTGTACTTAAGAGAATATTTTAGATACAGAACATTCATAATTAAGTCTGAATAATTCATATGCATAATGTAAAGAAAATAATCTGGAATTAAAATCTCAAATGATTTCAACATAAGAGACCTAGAGGAGGAGAAACATGAAAACATGCTAAGCTTTTTTGTCATCTTCAGAGGAAGGAAACATACTAATTAAAACTAAACAATCACCCAAAATGTTTAGATACATATGTTCAAGAAGTTTAGAAATAGAAGAAAATGAAATAAATAACAACAATTTAATTGATCGTATATGAAAGTCAGGAAAGGAGTGACGAAGAAAGGAGGAAGAGAAGGGAAAAGAAAGAAGGAAAAGAAGACTACATAGCAAATAAACACACAAGGAGGATGGCAAGGCCATGTTCAAGCATAGTAATAATCACACACATCTAAGCTTATTAAATTCTTCTATTAGAAGAGAAACTCAGGCTGGATAGGGAAAAACACTATGGCTTACAGACAGTACACATAACACAACCTGATATAAAAACTTTGAGACCAAATAAAAATTAACTAAAATTACAACACAAGTGAATAAGATACAATATCTGCAGTGTTTATTTTTAATAAAAGGTTAATTATCCCTAGACTAGTTAATCAGAAAAGGAAAAGAGAAACTATCTAACAGAAAATTGGCTAAGTATGTGAACAAAATGCCTGCCTGAAAGTAAGCATTGGGATTGTGCAAGATTTAAAATGGGATATGATTTACACCCATCAAATTTTTAGAGTATAAAAATTTGCAAAAGAAAAACAGTAAACAACTTAAATGCTCATCAAATAGGGAGCTATTAAAGAGATTACAGTATATCTATACTACAAAATATTCTGCAATCATAAAAATAATGCTGTACATTTCTATAATAAATATTAACATGGTAAAAATAAAAATAAAAAAATACCTGTTACACCCAAACTCAAATTTTAGAAGATAGTATGATCCTATTTATGCAAAGAAGAAAAAAATCTCTGTGTGTGTGTATGTGAGTGTGTGTGTGTACATAAATAGAAAAAGGTCTATAACGAAACATGCTAACTGGTAACAATAGTTTCTTCTATAGAGACAGTGGAAATGTAATGGCTGTGTGCGATGTCAGAGGGATAGTAGATGGGAGGAGGGGGATTGACACACTGTGAGGGATATTAATGACAAATGTCTAACTATTACATTGTTTTGTGCACCTGAAACTAATAAAATGCTATTGAAGAAAAAAAAAACAGTTCCTTCTGAGAAAAGAAGTAGGATAGAGTATGGGTGGAATAGAGCTAGGAAAATAGAAGACTTATTTTTTATTCTATATCTTAGTTTTATTTGACTATTTTCTGAAAAAAATCTACTTATGCATGAACTTCTATAATTACACATGGATATACTATGTAAACCCATTTGAAGACATCTACAATTTTTTCTTATGTATTTAGCAAACATTTACTGAATACCTATTATGCTCAGACTATGATGGCTGATACGTAAGGAGAACAAAAATGAATCAGTTCCGGCTTCCACAAGAAGGGCAATTTAGATTTTAGTTACATTAAAAGAAGTTTATTACAGTGGGGGAGATATAGAAACTGAGGCTAGATCCAGTTGTAGATACATGAAAATACAGGAATGAGACTATGAGTTTATAAGTAAAGTTGTTGGTGGAATTATACCAGTGCAAATTTTGGGTTAAAAATAGCTTCTCTTACAACAAACACCCACACATAAATGCATGTACACACAAAAATGCAGTACTAAAACCCTCAGTTTTGATATTGCTTCTTTGTTCTTTTACTCATATGATCACAAGTCACAAGAGCTAGAACACAGGGCAATACCTCTAACTTCTGATTATGACAAAAATCTTACCCATGGATAATAAAAATTTATTTTCTTGACTGAAACATGTGTTTCTTGGTCTTCCCATACCTTAGTCTCCCCACTTAAAAAGCCACATATATGCTCAATGTCTGTACTGTGGTGCTTATTGTCATTTGGAGAAAAAAATAAATATGTAAGTATAAGTGTCATACAATATTTCATCCAAGGTTCTTAGGTATCCACCTGTTAAAT
Organism: Rhinolophus ferrumequinum; assembly: GCF_004115265.2. NCBI lineage: Eukaryota > Metazoa > Chordata > Mammalia > Chiroptera > Rhinolophidae > Rhinolophus > Rhinolophus ferrumequinum. Next base: position 19,236,809 of record NC_046286.1, on the reverse strand, counting down.
CTGAAGAAGGTATAAAGTTACCTTTGTAAGGCTGCAGAATATTTAATTTATGGCACTAGGAGCAGCTAAAGCTATGGAGAATACAAGTGAAAATCAGAAAATAATACAGTAAAATACGTATCTTTGTTTAGTTCCTAAGGCTCTAATACAATGTTGAAGATACATGATCTTGTTTTCATACACTATTTGGTTTAAAGCTGGTATATTATAATGAATAATTTAATAAAGCTACAGCCTAAATGCAAAGGGGAAAAAACCAAAATGTAATTATAACCTTGCGAAATGCCTTCCACAACAGCAAGAAGTCTTAAGGGCAAGTGGATTTAATAGATTCAATGACTAGCATATCATAATAATTCAAATTTGATTTCCTTTCTTCTGCTTTCCCAACCTCAAAAATATTGCTTATTGTTTTATTAAATATCAAAAATGCTGAATTCTGATGGTAGAATAACATTGTAAATTTGAGTTGAGGATTTATTTTTTTAGTATTAATCTTTATATGTCAACTCATAGATTTACTCCAAATTAAGATCTTCCATTATCTAGAACTGACTATATACAAGACGTCACTAAAAAGCAAATATTATAAATTTCATAAAAGGATATCAGCTCTTTCCACCATTTTTCCACGGCGCCATAATGGTGAGCACGAATGTCCTGACTGACACTCTCAAGAGCATCGACAAGGCCAAAAAGAGAGGCAAACGCCAGGTTCTTAGTAGGCGGGGCTCCAAAATCATCACCCAGTTTCTAATTGTGATGATGCAGGTTGGTTACATTAGTGAATTTGAAATCATTGGTGATCCCAGAGCTGGGGAAATTGTTGTGAACCTCCTGGGCAGGTTAAACAAGTGAGGAGTAATTAACGCCAGATTTGATGAGCAACTCAAAGATCTAGAAAAATGGCAGAACAACCTGCTTTGGATCAGTCAGTTTGGTTTCTCTTGCACTGTCAACCTCAGCATGCATCGTGTACCATGAAGAGGCAAGAAGAAAACACACAGGAAGGAAACTCCTGAGATTCTTTTTCTATGGATGGAATACATAAGTGCAAATAAAATGCCTCAGTGGAAAACAACCAAACGTATATCATAATTTCTTGGCATTGTCCAGCAACTGAGTGTTTTGGGTACTTAATTTTGTTAAATAAGGAATTAATCCGTTTGTTTCAACCTATTTGGAAAATCTTTGAAAAGTACACCAATACATCTCCTTCTTAATGAGTGAAGTTGAATTTCTTGACAATTGAGAGCAATATTCCTTAAAAGTGCCATAAGTGGAAACACCACAGTTGGCAAGATCAGGGCTCATTAAAAAAAAAAAAAAGGAAGTTAGGATTTAAACATTAAGGTTAACATTGAATGCATGTGCATGTATTTTAAAAAGAAAAACAAATTCTTGAATATAAGTGTACATCAAAAATATAGAATTGCTACATAACTGTTTTCATAAATTACTTACGTAATTCAAGAAACATTCCTGAAGAGCAGATTGTCTCCTAAAATCTACAGTGTTTAAAATTTTCCATCTAGCACCTAGTACCCTGAAGTTTGAGGTCTCTTGTACTTTGCAGGCTTCCTTGTCTGTTTTCCAAGTCTCAGCAACGTGTTTTGTAACCACTTGAACTTTACACAGATTATCAAAATGCCTAAAGGTTACACAATCAGATGTACAAAACAGTAAATTTATTTTAGTATCTGATATTTATTTCTATTTCAAGCACACAGCTGGGAACTCAATTTCAGTCAGTTAGGGATCCCACTCTCTCCTTGTCCTGGAGTCAAATAAAAGCTTAAAAGTCTTCAAAGACTTTTGTATTCAACTAGTCTCTGGTGTATCCCGCACCCTTATGGGCACACTCTGACAAAGCCACACCTCCATTCATTGTGATGCTACTCTGGGGTACTTGGAAAATCTGCAGCTTTGAACGTAGGAAACTCTTCTTCCTGAAGCTCTGAGACACCTAGAAACAGTCCTCTGCTCCAGTGCTTGACATGCCACAGGCAACTCTGAGACACTTTCTCCGGATCATCTGCCTACAGAGACAACCATATACATATGTCTTCTGCTTTCTCATCATGCTGGGAATGGGGAAGGTGTACTGGTTTTCCACTTTTGCATACCCTGCTCTAGGATTGGGTACAATTTTTCTCAGGTCCTCAAACCTATCTGGAGGTTTATCAAATCCTCTACCCAGATTTGACCTGCCTGGTGTGGGCAAGGACCTCTCAGGAACCTACTGCCATCTCAACTGTCTTCACTTCCCCTCTGAATCCTCCCCTCCCAAGGGAACTTCTCTAGTCTTGAACATGGACAACGTTGACCTCTGTCATCAGAAGTTTTTCCATATCCTTTGTCTTGTATCTGTTACGCAGGCAAAATAGTGTGTTCATTCTTACGTTATGGGAAAATTGTGGCATGACCTACTGGCTTTTGTTTCCAAAAGCCTCAGCCCACTGAGGAAAAGGGGCTTGATGAGAAAGGAATTTCTCCTACAATAAATATATTCTTAGGGATTCTGAAAAGGAGGCTACAGAGTACGCTAGGACTCCTTGAAGCCATGGAGATCTACAGCCTTCATGAGGGAGTGCCATAGGTAGGGAGTTATACTCCGGAGGTAAATATGCTCGATCCAGGGCTCCCACCACACCAGTTGCCAGTGGCTCACATTTGACATAGAAGGACCTGAGATGTGGGCCTGGTGCAACCTGCAAGTCCTTACGTGATGTGTCTGTCCCCTACATTTCCACCCCAGCTTGGAAAGTGCAGAAAAAGTCTCATCCTCTAAACTCTAGGAACAATAACTAGTTTAGTTAAAGTAGAGTTATGTTTTAGATACCTATGGAAAATACAAGTGTATAGCAGGAAATTGGAAGGAATCAAGCGTGTGAACTGGGCTGGAGAAGATTTTGTATTTTTCAGTCTGGTGTTAAATCAGGTAGGTGGGTGAGATTCCCCAAGAAACGAAAAGAGAGGAGAGGCAATGAGAGAACAGAGGTACATGAACGTTTAACAGGAAAAGGAAACGAGGAAAATTGGAAAGAGAATGGGAGTGCAGAGGAAGAAGGGGAGCCCAGAAGAGAGTCAAAACTGGTTAGCCTTTCAATAAGGAGAAATTACGGATATAATACAAGAATTATGGATATGGATTTTTGGCAGAGTGGTGGCAGAGTAAACCAAACTGTGATGCATTACTGTCATCTCAAATATGTCTGAGAAAATTTCTGGAGCTAGACTATATCTAGATAAAAGAGAAATATAGGCAGTAATTTAGAAATTCCCTTACTCAGTGTGTCTTCCCTGGTCCCTAAAGCTAACAGCTATTCTTTTCTACCTTCCTCAGTCAGTCAGTCAATGAGTCAAACACTCATCTTGATCGTTCATGTTTCTGTGAGGTAGGTATGCGTTCTAAGCACTGTGCTTAGTTAGCACTTTACTTATTAAAAAAAATGTATGGTAGTTTTCCTCAAGGAGAATATAGATAGAAATAAATATGAAAATAAAGACTTATGATACAACATTGTACTGAGTTTATTGCTTCTAGTAATTCCAATACCACCACTCTGTTCCGCTGGACCGAGGACTGGCAACTGCTCCCTGAAGTTCTTATATTTGCGTTAACCTCAGTGTTCTTATTGTGCTTCTTCAGTCCTCCAACCCCTGTTTAACCAGTTCCCATTATTATATTTTCTCTGTTGATGTATCTAGTGCTGTTTCTGATTTCCTGACCTCAACATCTCTATGAATAAGTCTTCATTTAATACTTGTCTTCAGTAATTCCCGAATGACAGATAGAGCATAGGAGGGATAATATTCAGCTGGCACTTGGCACTATAGCTGTACCAGTTGATTTCCTCCAACATCTGTTCTGATTAGTCAGTGTCAAAGCTCTAACGGCTGTAAAATAGTTTGAATATCAGCCATGCCTGTCACTGCAGACACTGAGATAACCCCTTTGATATTTAGTATTGCTGATGTCTGAGATTTAATTTGTATATACTTCATTTGCCTCTGAATGTTACTGACAGACAAAAGCCTGGTACGTTAGGGTTAAAGAGTGACCAAGGAAATTTCTGGCCTGACTTTCTTTAATCTGATAGTATATGACACAGGGCAAAGGAAGGTGCTTACTCAGCCAGTTACCTGTGCTGTTTGCTTAATGCCAATTTTATGTGAATATTCCGAAAGAGAACGACTCTTTCTGAATCAAGTATTCATCCTGTGTTTCTAAATCATCAAATAATGCTCAATTATATCCATGTCGGAGATAAATATGTCCCGCTTACCCCCTTACGATGTTGACAGAGCTGACGGGAATGGAGGAGAGTATGGAACCAGAAGTGGGGATGTGACCAAAATCTATCTTTATGGTCATAAAGACGACATAGAGTTTAATGCATCTGGTTGTTTAAGACGGTCCTTTGTGGGTTCAGGGAGGTCAGAGCTTCTCTAAACTCTGTCATTTCTCAGAAATCAGCTGTGTTGGAAATCTTCAACACTGACCCAACTTGTGAAACCTTACATTTGTCAACAGAAAATCTTCCAAAGGAAATCATTTGCATAGCCTCCTATAGACTTGACATCTAAATGAAATATGATTGCTTTTGTCCCAAATCAGTTCTCAGCATGTTTCTCATGTGGACGTCTGAAAGCCAACGAGAGTATAGCCACTGAAAGAGATTGTAAAAAAATGTTGCTGACTCAGATTTGGTGGGAATGGATTCTAGGAATGTGAAATAATATTTGGTTTCCATTTTATTGCTAGGAGTTGATAATACCTTGTAGTGTGTTGCATAACGATGAGCAATATGCATTGAGCATATATTATGTGCCAGTTCTAAACACCTCACATGCGTTAACTTATTTAATCTTCAGGGTAATCCTGTTATTATCATTATTGTAGAAATAAGAAACAGAGGCATAGAAAGTTACATAATGTGCATAAAATTGCACAGCTCGTAATTGTTAAATTCAGGACTTGTACCGATACAGTCTGACTCCGGCATCCACACACTCAACCACAGCACCATGCTGCCTGCGTGATACACATCAAGGCTCACATGTGGCAATTAGCCCACTCTCAGAAATCTCAAAGTTCCAAAGAATCATCAAGATTTCAATGCTTAATTTAATATATATGTAATCACGGGATATGGAGTACAGCATAGGGAATAGAGTCAATGGAATTGTAATAGCTATATACGATGTCAGAAGGATAATAGATTGGGGGAAGGGGTTATCACTTTGTGAAACGTGTAAATGTCTAACTGTTACATTACTTTTTGTACACGTGAAACTAATTTTAAAAAACTTTTCAACACTGAACTTTATACGAGAAAAATAAAAATTCCTATGCTAAAATACTCTTACTCATATCTAAAAACAAAGAAATAAGCCTAAAACTTTTACAAAGAGTTACTCAAGAGCCCTTTAGTCATTTAACTTTGGTGAAATATTTTTTATAATATCAACCAACTTAATCAACAAAATACGGATTAAATTCACCTGGAAATACATCTAAGCGTACTTATATTTTTCTTTCAAGGAAAACAGATTTGGGATTTCTCTATGCCAAGAAAGTTTAGAAAATACTTTGAACTGCTCTGAATACTTAAAACAATTGCATACCTCATCCTACCTCACACGTGTTTGATCTGAAAGCAGAGAGAATATCAAACTACTGTGTTAACACAGGGATGTCTTACAATGCAAAAGACAGAATAGACAGCATGGTAAAGGACTAAGAGGAATTTTATTTTTAATAGGAGAGAGATTTTTTGTGATTTGTTTCACCACATTTGAATGTGTTTTATGGGAAGGAGACAAATATTGTGGTATAAATCATCTGTCAACCAGCTAATGTCTTTTATCAGTCAGCAGGGGCTTTTATCGAATTTATCACTTGAAATTAAATGTTTTGCTTTTATTATACTTAGTTGATAGTTTCTATGATTATGGAGGCTATCAAAATATATTAGTTTAGTTTGTCAAAGCAATAATCCTTTTTTTAAAAAAAAATACTGATTTAGCTTCAAGGAGATAAACTTCGTTGAGAACATATTTCCTTATTTTTGATGATCAGTGAATGGAGAAGATTATTTAAGCAGTCTTTTGATACAGTAGGATTTCATAATATCATGATAGTTCCAATATCAGTATCTGAGTTTTTACGGCTCTGGAGAATACCTTTCCTTTTATGAGCAGCTAGAATAGTAGTTGATGTTTTTAGGTTGTCATGTAAAGTTGCATTTCTATACATAATTTTGGATCTAGTTGTGAGATTCACGCGCTTCTATTAGCTGTTTGAATTTTTGTAAATGGCAGCAAGGAATTATTGGGGAGTAGTTTTTAACTAATTTTATTTATTCATTTATTTAAGTTTAATTAGTTCTAATTAAGTATAAGGCAATGTTCTAATCCTTCAACTACACACACAAAAAAATAACTGTCATCTTGAATCAGAAGTCCCTTATATTCTTTGATGTTATTATTGGAGCTAGAACAAAAAAGAAACAATAATAAGCTATTTCTAGGTGATTAGATTCTTCAGTGACCTAAAGAAATTTTCCTAACTTGTATTTAAGCTTTTGTTATCCATATGGAATTAATATATCCTAGAACTCACCATTTTTCTGAGATTTTTTTCCCCAGTTTTATTGAGAAATAATTGCCATTCATCGCCATATTAGTTTAAGGCTATAGCATGATGGTCGATTTACATATATTGTGAAATGATTACCACAATAGGTTTAGTTAACATCATCTCATATAAATACAATTAAAAGAACAAAAGAAAAAAATCTTTTCTCCTTGTGATGGTAACTCTTAGGATATATTCTCTTAACAACTTTCCTATACAGAGGGTGCCAAAAAAAAAAAAAAATGAACACACATTTTAAGAAAGGAAAAAATTGTATTAAAGGTGTAATACTCAATATATACTGATAAAAAAAATGATGAATACAGTCATGTGTATACATTTTTTTGGCACCTCTGGTATATCATACAGCAATTGTAACTGCAGTCATCATGTTGTAGAATTCACCCTTTTAAATTGTAAAATTCAGTAGATTTTAGTATATTCACAAGGTTGTGCAACTATCACCTCTATCCAACTCCAGATCGTTTTCATCACCTCAAAAAGAAATCCCATGCCCATTAGCAGTTATTCTCCATTCCATGTGTTCTCATCCCCCGAAAACCACTAATCTACTCTCTATAAATTTGCTTATTCTGATCATCTTAGATAAACGGGATAATACAATTTGTAGGCTTCTGTGTCCAGCTTCTTTCATTTGGCATAATATTTTCAAAGTTCATCCATATGCATGTATCAGTACATCATTCCTTGTTATGGTTGAATAATATTCTATTGTATGGATACGCGATAGGATGATTAAGTTCGCGAACTTTCCACCATGTAAGTGCATACCACATTTTTATTTATTCAACAGTTGATGGACATTTGGGTTGTATCCACTTTGTGAATATTGTAAATAATGTTGCCATGAACATTCCTGTACAAGTTTCAAATGAGCATATGTTTTCAGTTATCTTGGGCATATAGCCTAGCAGTGGAATGTCTGGGTCCTATGGTAACTCTATAGCTAACATTTTGAGAAACTGCCTAACTGTTTTCCAAAGTGGTGTACCATTTTATATTTGAAGGAGTAATGTATAAGTGTTCCAATTTATCCTCATCTTTGTCAACACTTGTTATTTTACATTTTTTAAATTATTCACATCTGGTGGGTGTGAAGTGAAAGCATTTTTAAAATTTTTTTCTTATTTCTATGTCATTAAATCAGAAAGAAGAAATTACTCAGTTATCAAATAGATGTGGCATATACATCAGTTTCTAACACACATGGAAAATTCAATTAAAAATAGACTTTGTAGATGAACGCACATGAAATGTACACAGAAGAAAATATAAGTTAGTCCACACTCACTGAATATAATGCAAAAATAAAAACAATAAAACTACATGAACAAGCTCTCATATAACCTAAAGCCTAGGTCCTAGACATCTGACAATAAATAAAACGGATTTCAAAATAATTCATGGGTCATGAAATTGAAAATAAATTTTTAAAAATCTAGAGGTGAATCATTATGAAAGTGCAAAGTACACCGTGTTTCCCCGAAAATAAGACCTAACCAGAAAATAAACCCTAGCATGATTTTTCAGGTTGACATCCCCTGAACATAAGCCTTAATGCGTGTTTTGGAGCAAAAATTAGTATAAGACCCAGTCTTATTTTCGGGAAAACATGGTAGTATAGACCAAGATGTATATGATGGAGTTGAAGAAGTCCTCAGAAGGAAATTTATAGTTCATATACATTTATTCTGAAACTGAATAACTTAAAGAGGGCTAAATTTTAAATTAAGAAGTTCAAAAAGTACAAAACAAACCCAAATAAACAGAAGAAATTAATAAAATAGGATTTCTGTAACTTGAAAAGGAGTATCAAGTAAAATCATCCAGCTAATATCATACTTAACATTGAAACATTAGAAGTGTCTCCATTAAAGTCAAGAATGACGTAAGAATGTGTGTGTGTGCACGCGCGCGCGTGCGTGCGCGCGCGCGCGCACACACACACACACACACACAGAAACACGAGTTGCCTGTATAAAAGAGGATTAAACTTGGTTATTAAACTAGGTTATTTTTTGTTAATTATGTGATATTAACTAGATAATTCACAAAAGTTAACTAAAAAAAAATTAGCTCTAATAGGAGAATTTAGCAAGGTTGTGGAAATTAAGATCGACATAGGATTCTAAAAAATATTATGGGGAACCAAAGAAGCCAGACGCAGAAAAAAGTACATGTTATATACATTTATATAAAGTCTAATAATAGACAAACCAATCTCTGGTGATAGAAATCTAAATAATGGTTGCCTCTGGGGATGGACTAATAACAGAAAATTTTGAAATGGAATAAAAAAGTTGGCCACCTTATAAAAAATTGGATCCTTACCTCATACCATACACAAAAATATCCCTGGATTAAAGACTTACATCCAAAATATAATGGAAAATTATTAGAAGATAGAAACAATTATTTATGCTTTGGAGTTATATTATTTATAACTTTGAGCTTACCAAAACTCAAAAGGCAAGATTCATATAGAAAATAATTATTAAATTTGAAAAAATCAGCATTAAAAACTTCTGTCCAGATAAGATACCTTGAACAAATTTTTTAAAAGAAACTAACAGGAGAATTTTTTTTCAACTTACATTACAAAGTTATAGTGTCCACAGTGTATAAAGGGTCTCTACAAATCAGTAAACAAAATCATTCTATTGCAAATATGGGCAAAGTTTCTGAACAGGCAATTCATAGAAGAGGAACTACAAATATCAGATAAACATATAAAATATTTTCAAATTTAATATTATCTTATTGGTTGAAACTTTGAAATACTATTTTTCATTTAGCAGAGTGGCGAAATTAGAATGTTTTGCAGTATGAAGTGTTGGAGATATAAAACAATTAGGATTTTAATATTGTACTGATGATAGTGCAAATTAACATAGCAAGTTTAGAGGTCAAATTGTTAGGACACCCTAAAATTATGTATTTCATATGAGCCAGAGATTCAATTTTTTGGTATACAATGCTGAGAACCATTGGCATATGCACACAAAGAGACAGATCCCAGAATTTTCAATCATTACTTATAATAGAAAAAAAAATCAAAACAACATCAATAAATGAATAAAATGTTTTTTATTTATATAATAAAATACTATACAACAGTAACAAGGAATGAACTAGATCACTATTCAGTATATCAACACTGATACCAAAAACATGGTTGAACAGCAAAAGCAAGCGGGGAATTATACATGCAGTAAGACATCATTTATAATTTTAAAAACACACACATGCACACACACACGCCAATGATATATTTTCAATGGATTCAAATATAGGTATGTAAAAAGACTAAAAGAGTAAAACAGTTCATCCAACACATGTTGCTTGCCTATAGGAATGACAATAGAGACCATAATATGGTAAAAGAAAGATCAAAGAAGACTTTAGTTTATTTTTTATGTTGTAATTTCTTGAAAAATAAAATGCTTTCATATACTACTTGCGCTTTTAAAAATATTAGGAGTGATTTTTTTTTTCTGGGTAGAGAATATGGGTAAATATTATTTTCTTACTTTCCCAAAATATAAAAGAGATAAGTGAGAGGAAAGAGGAGAAAAAGGGAGACAGCAGCCTGAATAGTTAAGTTACTAGAAGTGCCTGGGGTAGAAAAAGCATTTTCTGGTGATCCCATATATCCCTTTACTGCCAATAGTGTCTCTTTGATGTCAATAGTCACCAGGATCTAACACTAATAATGAGCTGAGTAGGCCAAACATCTTCACTGAGCCTCAATTTTCTCTTCTGTAAAAAGAGGAGGCTGGACTTAGTTTACTTTTAAGACCCCTTCTAGATGGGCTATTTTATAGTCCTATAAGGGTATAATACTTCTCCTTTACAGTTGGGGAAGGGAAGCTCCTTTCTCCTCTTTCAACTGGGTATGTGTCCCTAAGGCTAAAAGGGAATTTAGATTGATCAATCACCTCTCTTTTCTACAACCAGTAATTATTGCCCTCAACAGTCACTATATATATAATGAAAAGACAAGAAAGATCACCCCCCAGTATACTGTTCCCTTTTTCATTTCCTTTTGTTTGCTCTATAGAAGTGTCACCTATGGTAGGCCATCGGTGATATGGTGAGAATTATTACCCTTTTGTAATTGTCTTGAGATAAGCTTATGAAGTAGGTGAAGCCTGCATTCCAAGCTTCCCCATCACCCAGCTCAGGCCACTTCTTCCATCTCATTGGTGCCCTCCACTTTTGAATGGCCAAACCAATCTCCAAGTCTAATTAAAAGCTTATTGTTAGGAAAGTACCTGCGTGCCCTTGGTGAAATACAATATGTTATCTTTGGCAGGCATATTTTAACTTCACCATTGAATAAAGCTACGCGTTAATGGCTTCAATGATATGTGAGGGGAACGCTGAAGCTTTTCAGAGCCCCCTGAAATTTCAACAATCGATATCTTTCTACTTAAGTTACTTGAAAGCTGGCTCCTCTCACTCTCACTGAAGGGGAAATTTCAGATGCCAATAAGTCAAGTCATTGCCTTTATATCTCACAAAGAACTGGGATTAAAATCTGAATTCACGACTTCTGAACTCTTGGTCTTGCTCTCGGTAAGATACTCCGGACAACTTTCTCTCTGATCTCTTCCATTTGCCTAGCATATCTCTAAAAAAAATCCCCATTCCACTTTAACCCTCTTGTTATCATTAATTGATTCTAGATGTCTTGCTGTCCTTATCTCCACTGCTCTGACAGCTTTAACTAATGTGGTTTTTGTAGCTCTTCCTGGACAGTTTTGTCATAGCCCACACCAAGCTTACATGAAGCCTCAGTGAGAGTCTATTAGTTTGTTTCTCCACCTTTCTCTTTCTGAGGAATTGCAGTCTAGAAAGTTGCAATTATAATTGTCCTCAAGACTGTGTTTACACCCTACCACTGTACTGAGTTTTAATATTTTCTATTGTTCTTACTTGATTCCTTAATATGCTACCTCAGAGTTCAATTCTCTGGTACTGCTGTATTCAGTTTTCTCACTTTTATTCTACTTATGTCCCCATCATCACGTGAGTAATAGTATTAAACCTATCTCTTGTTTTCTTACTTCCAGTAAAATCTTACCTGTTCATAAGCAGGAGATCTAACACAATTTCTCCTTCAATTACATTAGCTATGGTTGGTAACAGAAAGTCGCAGTTCTCCAATTCAGTAACTCCTTTGATCCTTCATGGGTCTTTTACCCAGCAGATGTCTGGGGAATCCAAGTCCCTTTGGAGTTCAAGATTATGAGAGTTCAACTGACCTCAGCAGCTGGTTTTCCCTCACCTACCATTTCAATGGCCTATAGCAGATGCCCCCTAACACTGTCTTTGTTTTATGTTTTTTTCTCTCTCTCGATCTCCTAAACCCAGAGTACCCTATGCCTCTCCAACCTCTATATGCCTAAACTACTTTGTAGACTATGTGAAAATTTCAGAAAAATCATGTTAATCAAAATTTCAGAAAAATCATGTTAATTATTCTAGGGTGGAGGGTGTTATTTTTTTTGAGGGGAGGGGATAGTGGTGATGGTCAGAGAAGAAAGGCAAATCTTATTTTGTTATCATTACTGATATCATGCTCTTTATTCCAGATTACCCAATGTCCAGTCAGGACTGCGGTTCTTTAAGCCCATAATTGATCTACTTAGCACCCTAAAGCCTAACTGCTGAGGTCCCACAACGCTGAACTGTTAGAAGGCCTTCCTACTCCCTACCTTTCCCTGGGCAACCGGAGAGAACATAAAAGGATATTCTATTTTCTACCCATTTCTCAGGAATCACTTTAATTTTTACCAACTATGAATTGAAAATATACTTGAGCTGCTAAATTCAAGAGATTTCATCCCAGTGTGCTCCGATAGCAGATGACTGGAAAATCATGCAGGTTGGTTCAAATGAAATTCCTCTGTAGTTAGAATCCAAGCAACATTATGCAATGGCGTGATTAGAGGTTCCGATTCTGGAGACAGAAAGATTCTAGTTTCAATCCTGTCACTGCCTCTTATGATGTGTGCTTAAGTAAGTCACGCAACCACTGCAGGCCTCAGTTTACTCCTCAGTAAACTGCCGATAATAATAGCAATTTGCCTCACAGGATTATTTTAAGGATTGAGGATGTAATCAGTTTAGAATGCTTAGCGAAGTTCCAAGGACATAGCAAACACTTCATCAGTATTATCTGTCATTATTACATGCTCTGAAAAATGTAAGGTTATTTTAATATTAGAAACATCTAATTTATGTCACTCAATTGCAAGATATTTTTGAATTTCATCTTCTTGACGTTATCTCAATTTCCTATTTATGAGGAAAATCAAGAACTGACTATATTTTGAAAAACAAATATGTAACATCACTTACTCAGAATCAAATTCTGCCTTAGGACAGTCTACCACCAACTGAATTTTTACAGATTGTGATAATTCTCTGTTTAGCATCATAAAGTCAGAGAATTTTAGAACTGGAAGGTATCAATGTCAAGTTTATTAGTAGTACTCTAGAATTTCATAAAAACTTTACAGTATGTTTCATGAATGATTCCTCCTAAATTCCCATGAGGGAGTCTACCATTACTACCAGTATTTCAAAGAATAGCAAACTGCAGGTCAGAATATTTGAAATGACACAAAGCTAAGTTAGTATCGTCGCTGACGAGAGATTTGTTGGGTTTTCTGAACGCCATCATTCCTAACCAGGAAGAGACTACTACCTCACGTTACTGGACAAAACCCATTATATGTGGCAGAGTCCCAGAAATGTATACACTCCATCAGTATAAGGGAAAGGCCGCCAAGTATCTGTATCATCTCCTTCCTGGTGAACTGGGCTAAATACTCCATGCTGAAGTTTCACGACCCTGTTTGGTTGCTAAGAATCTCACCTGGTCAGAAATCCCCAATTCCTAAAGAACTGTGAGGCTAGAAGTTGGAGGAAGCTTAAGAGCTCTCTTTAAGGATACACTTAGTGAGCGTGCACATTTAACAATACACTCAAAGTCCTCTTTTTGAAATCCTGAATGATAGATACTTCCCAGACAGGTCAATAGGACAAGAACCTGGAAACCAAAATGTTCTAAGAAGTTGTATTCTCTCAAGAAGCTATTTGTTTCATAAAACTGTGTTAAAAAGAAAACTAGTCCAGAAGGTATGCAGGCATCTGTCCAGTGACTTGCAGAGTTATAAAATTTTTGCAGTTTTCCTGGAATTAGGGTCAAAGGTAATTAAGTTCATACAGGAATGATGTTTGTTACTATAAGACCTTCCCCTCACAGTACTCTATTAATTCTCCATTGTCTTCTGTGGTGTTTTTATACCTTCATCACTTCAGTTTATTCATCTATCATTGAAGACCATAACCATTAGGAAATTGCCCAAAGAAGAACTGTGTGATTTTTATTATAATAGACAAGTACCACGTCAGAAAATGTCTATAGGTGTCGATTTTCCTGGCAATGGAGAATAGAGATAACATAAATAGAGGCAGACTATAAATAGAAAAGAGGTAATAAGAATAACAGAAATCCATAGATAGTTTCAAAGATATCATTTTCACATGTTAGCCCATCAAATATTTTCCCAGAGCTACTAAGCAATAGCAAGGTGAAGGAGGTTAAATCACACCTCATAGTTTTCTTTGCCTACCCACCCGTTAGATTTGTTATGCATCAAATTAATGGAAGACAGTAAAAAGTAAGAGGCTTAAACTATTCTCAGGAGAAATAATCAGCCCCTGATATGTTTTCTCTGCAAAATCCAAGATACATAGATGCCAAATTATCAACTGTCTCTTTATGCTTTGAGGTCAGTTAAAATTTAAGAGCAGAAATAATCAAGTTTCCTGCTTTCAATTCCATCATCCAAAGGTTTAAGGCAGGATTTCTCAGTCTTCATGCTACTGGCATTTGGGGCCCAATAATTTTTGTTGTAGAAGCTGTCTATAGGATGTTCTGCAGTATTCCTGGCCTCCACCCACTAGATGCCAGTAGCGTGCCCCAGAGTTGTAATAAACATAAATGTCTCTAGACAATGTCAAATGAGAACCACTGGAGTAGTGGCTATTTTTTTCCACTTGTACCAACTGTTACTTCTGCATAATTCTTTCTGCTATAAGGAAAATCCCACCAAAGCTGACATAGGTTGCCTTGAGTGAGCCTCTCCATTTTGCTTTCTGTTTTTGTGTCGTGTTCTTGCTCTCTCCACACACACACCCACACACACACACACACACCCGCACACACGTGCACTTAAACCTTTTATCTTCCAAGCCTGCATGTTAAAGATGAAAAGGAGCCCATGGGTTTGTGCTGCCACATTACCGCTTAAGCCTTTTCAAACTTACAAGTCAGCAGATAAAGAGTTGTACGGTAACACGGTTTGCCAGTTCACTGTTCAAACCTGATAGTAGTGCCGTGCCGTAATTTCAAGCCAAAATAAAAATTTTAAAGCAAAAAACCAAATGACTCCCTCATATAGTTAGCACTTTACAGTCCAATATGGAACATTCTTTTCTTTATGAGCTGTGTGCTATAAAGAAAGTGTATAGAAAGATGTTTAATGTGTCGTTGAGAGTAAAATTATTAGCAGATTATATATGATGCAGTCATATAGCAAAAGAGCTGAAGCTTGTGTTTGCCCTGAAAGGGAGCTGCAGTCATATACTAGAGAGCCTTAGAGCTAGGGTTTACTGTACTTTGGGAATTAATCACATAAACTATAAATTGGGTTCAACAGGCTGGCTGGGTAAATAGGCGCAGCTAATGAGGACACTATGAGATCTTATAAGAGAGCTGACTGCCCCAGGACAAATAGTCCGTGGCGCACCTGATGGAAAACTAGAAGACATCAAAGCATAAAGGATTAGTGCTCTCACAGTGTTGAGAAATGGCCGGGGGGAGATTCACCAACTTATTACCCACATCCAAGCTAATCCTGTTATCTGCAAAATATAACTGTGTTCAGGAACTACCACCACCTCAACTTGCAGGAAGATAATTTTGCGTTTACATGAACAAAAGTGCAGGAAATTTTCATCTGACTAAGAAAAATAGAAGATGATTAATATTTTTAAAGGGTTTTTTTTCCCCTTCTCTCCACATTTGGCTGCATGTATGAAACCATACAGAATACAAAAGCTTCTGTGCGTATAAGTGGTGTAGCTGGGAAGGAGACAGGGAATGGAGAGGGATCTGCAAAGAAGTTACTGAAAACTGTCAGTGAAATGAGTATCCGTGGAAGAAGGGATACATGTCATTTATAAAGAACTCTGCACTAATTTCAAACAGACTGGATTTACCTTTTCAAAGCAGGCAGGGAAGCGCTCTATTTGAAAGGTGAAAAAAAAACTAATCAAAGCAGAAGTCAGAAACTGCCCAGCCCATTTGCTGCCCTTCCCTGCCCCAGCAGCTCTCCCAGGGTATTGATTGCTGGGGTGACACCCACCTGATCCCAACAGATGATCTCTGCAGGGAAAAGGGGCAAAACCCCTGAGTTGCCTGCCAATCTGCCTTGGGGGAAATGGCTCCCTGGGCTGGAGCTGACATTCAGTTCAGGCTTGTTTATGCAATCGAGGGTCGCACTGTTTGGAAACGCACTACAATTTATCCCCAGCCTTTACTGATTATGAAGGCACAGGGTGAGAGTGAAGCTGTTTCATCCAGGAGCCAGCCTCCCAGGAGCACCCTTTGTCTAGCTGAGCTAACAATAACATGGCTTGGAGGTGAGTAGAGAGGCAAGACTCTGCCTGCCTACCTGCAGGGCCACGCCTAGCACAGGACCTGGCTCCCAGGAGGAACTTAAATGGTTATCAAGTGGGCCTGTGAGCACTCCAAAGATTTGAGTGACAATGTCAGCAATTAACTCTATGGAAACCTAGGGAAATATATTGTTTCAAGTTTAAGTTATATCGGAGCAAGTTCTGCAAAATAGCTCTTCCCTTGCAGAAAATCTGAGAATCACGTTTGTACTATTTGCCTGAAGAAATAACAAAAGAGAAAAGATCTTTGAAATGATACACACACACACACACACACACACACACACACACACACGAATTTTTCCATCTTCATTCTAATAGACTTCTCTGTTGTAATCAGAATTTCTGAGGACTAATGGGCCCAGTTACTCCTGTACTCTACTCATTTTCCTGCAATTCATTTTCTCCTCAGCTTCTAGATATTCTGCTCTCCTGATTTCTTCTGTTCTCCTTGAATATTTACTCTGTCTCCCATGCAGATTCCTCTTGCTCTTCCCACATACGTCCTGGCAATGCTCTTCTCTCTTTCATCTTCATTGCAGAGTTCCTTTGTTTTCAACATTTCAATGATCTCTCTTCACTAATAATTCCGTGTTTTCTTGTTAGCTCTGACTTTATGCCATGATTCCTGCATCTATTGCATCCTTCTGGACACTGCCAATTGAGATCACTTTCACCTCAGACTCTTTATATGCAAGATTTAAGTCACTTTCATCTCCAAACCAGCTTCTCTTCCTACTTGATATCAGTGGAGTTGAGAATTTCTGAGTTTTTCATATTCCAAACATTGCAGTCATCTTTTATTTATCCATTGCTAGCATTATAACCTCATAACCAAACCTGTTTCCCTTTAAGCCTTCCAGAATATTCCTTGAGAAGGACGGCTTCCTCTTGCATCCTGCTACCCTTAAGCCTGCATTACCTCACCACTCCTCCGGCTTCCAGAATTCTAGATGCTTCTCACTCCATTTTTTCAGAAGATTGCCACAACACACACTATTTCACATCCTGGTCCATCCAGAACTCTCAGGCTTTGAGTCAAATAGACTTGAGTCCGTTTATTTACAGGGTGAATGGAGGCCAATTACATAACGTTTCTGCGCCTCATTTCATCACCTGTAGGATGGGGAAACTCAGGCCTACTTTCTTTTTTTTTTTTTTAAACATTTTTAATACATTCTTTTATATGGTTTATTCTTTTTTTTTTTTCCCTTCTTCTGCCTCCCTCCCCACTCTGGTTCAACCCATTGTTTCTCGGTCTAGTTGTGTAGGACGCAGCTCCCTGGCCCATGCTGGTATTTTGAGCCTTGCACTCCCCCCAGCTGAGGCAGTCAGTAACCAGTCACGGGTCAGACTGCTCACAGCAGCTCACGGCAGCTCACGCTGGCCACCGGCCACTCACGGCAGCACAAAGAAGCCCACGGCAGCACACAGCGGCGCCCTTGGAGTTAGGAGCACAGCACTCCAACCACTTGAGCCACCGAGCCGGCCCAGGCCTACTTTCCAGATGGTTGCGAAAGCACGTAGCCAAGGCCTGGGATGCTATAGATCCCAGGATGCTATAGATAGTGGGATGCTATCCACATCATTCCTGCCACTCTGCTTTTTCCCTTTCTCTTTTGTTGGTGGTATTGTTAATTGGGTTGTCACCTTTAACCCAAACACCTCAAATCCAAATGCAATTTTAGGTAATTTGGCCTCACTCTTCTCTTCCAGGTTGTGCCGTCAGCTGGCCCCTCACCAGCAGGACAGCAGGTCATGTTCGTTACCGTTTCATTACTGTTTTCCGGAAGTACCTCTCCCTCTCCCTAGGCCAAGGTTACCCTTCCCTGCCCTTCCCTCTTCAGGAACCAAATACAGTCCCTCTTCCTCCCCAAAGCCTTATCAAACCAGTCCCTCCAGGATCACTCCTCTCCGGGGCTCTTACTACCCTCACAGTCTCCACCATACATCTTAGAATCTGTATGCTTCAGGCTGCTAAGCAACCATGATGACAAGACAGCCTGTCCCCTCTCTTTACAGAAGACAAAGTTGAATATCAGAGAGGGCTAGTGACTTACAGAGTCACACAGCTCATTTCTGGCAGAACTGGAAACAAATTACTGGTACTTAGCATGTAGTTTTTAAAATACATTTTTATTGGGTTTCATGAGTGTAATTGTATTACTCTTATTGATCCAAGAAAATTGTTAAGAAATCTAAGGGCAAGCTGTCTATGCTTCCTTAAAACATCTAACACATACACACACCCAGACACACCTGAACACACATGCACACGCACAGGGCACAATGTAGGAACTCAATAAATGCTTGGAGATTAATTTGAGTTTATTATCCCGAAAGATGAACCACTACAAGACCTGTGAGCCTCTGTCATAGCGAACTTGAAGTGATTTGGGAATCCCTCCTCTTAAGACCTTTAAACAAAGGGAGAAAATTGTCTAGTTTAAATGAAGCCATGCCTGAAGGCAGGGGGATAGATTGGCTTTAGGAGTTTCATTTCATCACGAGAATCCTATGATTATCTCACTTCTATCCCTGGAAGGAAGATAGAAAGCAGGTTGAAAAGGAACCATAAATCATCTTCTGTGGGCTCATGAATCCCAGCCCTGCCATCCCTCTCCCTCTTTGCTCAACACCTTTCCCGTGGGCAGGACGTATGTCACCTGCCCAACCTTGTTGGCCAGAGCATCCTCACAAATACCTGCACTCGAGAGCTCCTGAAGCAAATCTAAGGCTCAGAATAAAACTGGAGACCATAGTGGTTAAGAGCACAATTTTCAGAATCAGCCAGACCTGTTTTCTAGGTGTGTGACTTTTGGCCCTTTGCTTACCCTCCGCACGCCTGAGTTTCCTGCTCTGTAACATGGGGGCGATGCTCTCCCAAGGTTTGATGGAGATTCAGTACAATAATGCAGGTGAAGGTCCTGCCCTGACAAGAAGCTGCTCTGGATGTCATCAGACCTGATACTACACTCCACACCTGGCTCTGCTTGGAGTTGGTCATTTCTGTCTCAGTGTCGCTGGCACGAGCTGGTAGATAGTCCTAGGAGGAACTCCTACCACTGTCGGCCCATATTCCCCAGCACCACACACCCACCAAATGTCTTGAGCACCTAAGGAGTACAAGCATGTGCTCCAATTCCTCCCAGCAGTTTGGGGGGACAGCTGGGATCAGAAGCCAACTCTTCTGAACCAGAGACCCTATTCTCTTCCATCTCTTAAAATTTACAGGTTCTTCAAAGGGTTTTTTTGCCTTTCAAGTGGATCTTTTTTTGAACTATCAGTGATGGAGTTACACTAATGGATTTTTTCCCCATTCCTTTTTTCCAGCAGGGCTACAACAAAGGTATCCATGTTAGAGAAGCAGCCCAGTGTTCTGCCTGCTGGAGCCCTCAAGACATAATTTGAGTAAGTTTAAGGGAGTCGGCAAAAGAGAGAGTGACAAGGATCAGATTGGGGGTACAGTTCCTTCATCTTTTTAGAGAAGTCTTATCATCAGAACACTTGTTTCTGTGATTGAAACACTTTCACCATCAATACCTTCAATAAGAGACAAGTTTGTTTTACTGAGTTATTTATTTGATTTCTGGAGGATTATGAAAAACAACCACAGTGGGCTAAGTCCCCTTCTTTTCAGGAAACATGCATCGTTTTGTGTGATGTGGCGAAGTGCCCGCCCCTCTGGCCCATTGCACTCTTTGCTTAGAAGATAATAAGCTGCTTCTCTCCCCCAAACTACGTATCTGCCTTGGGTTTAGGGCGTTGATAGGGTCTTGCAGAGGCAGGAAACCCTGGATGGTTCCCCAGAGAATCCTGGGGTGGCATCATCCTGGGCTCCCATCTTTCTGCCCCTGGTCCAGCCACCGTCCGCACAGGCTTTGCCCAGGGAAGAGCTGCCACGGCTGGGACGCACACCTCAGAGTTCTCCCAGCCCGAGCTGAGCACACCCCAGAGTTCTTATCCCCAGTCCTCAGCAGCCATTCCAAAACTCAAAAAGGTCTGACACCCAAAAGTTGTTTTCCCACTGTTCAGCAAACACATTGAAGAAAATAATTAAGATGTTTTTTTAAATCTTCATCCCATTTGGTGTAATAGTCACTGTATTTTATTTAAGGGAGCTACCCCCAGACCCCACTGGGGCTGTTAAATAATATACAGTGTATGTAGCATGTTGCCTTTTTAAAATACAAAAAATTCCAAAACTGGTCCCAAGAGTGAGACTGGTGACCTGAATTACCCTTTCAGAGCAGCAAAAGGGAGAAAGGGAACAGAGGTGCGGAGCTATAACAACCACTCTATCTGTGTTGTGCCTTAGAGCTGTGACACTTTCACACTGCCTCCCACACACATCCCGTGCAGGACCTGTTAGAATGCAGATTCCCATTCAGTACATTTGAAGTTGGGCCTGAGACCCTGTATCTCTAAACCACTTCCAGTGGTGCCTGTGCGGTTGCTGTGTGGACCACACTTTAAGTAGAAAGATTTAGAGATCTAGAAATGTTGACACTCGAGAAAACCCAGAGCCATGAAAAAAGGCAGGTGCATCTTACTGTTGCAGCATGAGGTAACACAGGGTCCCAGAGGTAACGAGTGCTGCCTAGTTTCACACGGCTAGAAAATACAGTCAGTCGGGACCCTGGCGTCGTCACCAGCTGCCCATCTTCCTTCAGGGTACCACCTCCTCCAGCAGGAAGCACTTGGGATGAACAGCTCATAGAAATTGGAGCAGCAGAAGAGGAAGTAAGAAAAGAACGTTACGGGAAGATTTCCCAACCCACTTTAATTAGTGATACATAGTATGAGAAAAGAGCTATTGTACAAGGAGAAAGGAAGCCAGATTTTGAGCTCTGGGTCTCACCAACAAGCTGTGCATATCTCTGAGCCTAAGTGACCTCTAAGGTACCTTGCAACTCGAACTTTCTCTTTTCTCCTCCAGTTGATCTAGAAGAAGGGAGCAAGCCTTAATGAATCCTCACTTATCACGGTCCCTCAGAAGAATTCACCACCGTCCAGTACTTTGTGTTTCTCACAAGACGCAGGCTTGTGCGATGGGAAGAGCGTCCAGACACAAACTGCCTGAGTTTGAATCCTATCTCTAACACCGAATTAGTTGGCACAACATGAGCAAGAGCCTTAATTCCTCCGTGCCTCAGCTTCTTTATCTATGAAATGGTGATGATCATAGTATTAGGCTGGTGCAAAAGTCATTGCAGTTTTTACAATTATTTTTAACCTTTTAAACCGCAGTTACTTTTGCACCAACCTAATGCCTGCCTCACGAGGTTGTTATGGAGACCTCGTGAATTCACGTGAGCAAAGCTTTTGGAGCGATGTTTGAGACAAAGTGGCCTTTTTAAATGCATCTCTTAAGACTTTTGTTTATTTCCACTACCTACAGCAAGGCTTACTTGAAGAATTGAGCTCTGTGATTTTGAAATTCCTGTGAAATACTTGTTGAGTATGTGATTTTATGTTTCTCCCAATGAAGAATAGTCTTTTAGGAATCCAGGAGGCCAACGGTGAAGTTTTATCAGTTGTGAGCCTTGGACATCCGAAATAAAGGGGAAAAAAAAAAAAAAAAAAGATGTGCTATTGATTTTCATGATACTGGTGAGGATGAGAGAAATGTATTGTTGTCCAGACGGCGGGGGGAAGAGGGGTGTTTGCAGAGTTTAAGGTAAACGAGGGGATGGACATTTCAGGAGCCCACCGCACCCCTCGTCTATGTGCTTGCATCTGGCTGTCCCAGGTTTTGACAGGTTGTTATTAACATGCTCGCATACCCCTCGGCTTCATCTCATCAGTTACTCTCCCTCCTTAAAATCACTTTTGTGGGAGGATGAAAGGGAAAGCAAAATGATTGAGGTGACAGGTCCCGTGGTGCATTGAAGCACTGTGTCAGAAAATGCTGCCAAAAGCTATTTTCAACTGGAAAGGGAACACCCTTTTGCGCTTTGTAATTCATGGGTGGACCACAAGAAAGTGAAAATAGTTAATGTCTATGGAACGTTGCCACTCACACATAGCAACAGCCTTATTTACAGATACAAAAATCATTACTTCTGGCTGTTCCCTGAAGCACGACTTTAATGCCGGGGAAAATTCCTAGGATCACAAACACACAAGGCCAGATCTTCCAGGTGGCTTCACTCCAACATCCAAAGTTGGAACAACAACCTCGTGCACGCAATTTTGACTACTTCCCACAGCCTATTCCATCCTTTCTGCTCTCATATAAAATTGATTCGGGCAGGTACCAGAAGAATGGTTTGAAATTCAGTCCCTGGTCTTGATTTATATACAAAATAAGATGTGGACTTTTTTTTTTAAATCCATTTTCTATGTCCACTGTATTTTGCCCTAGTGAAAACACAATGTCTTACAGAGGATTGAGTCTAATTCTTTTTCCTTATAGGAGAAAGAGCTGACTTTCCTAGGTTCTCCAAGGGGTCTCTTCTTTATATCTTATATTTCTACAAGGTGAAAACGTTTATGTAGAACCTATTCATAATTCTGGCAGTAATTATAATATATAATGCAGAGGTTGTATTATGTGCCAGGCACTGTTATAAGTGATATATATATATATATATATACACACACACACACACACACACACACACACACACACACACACATATATGAAGATTAAGGAATATATGTACATATATATATATATATATATGATAAATGGTAATTATCCTTATTTTGCACAGCTAGGTTAAATAACTTCCTAGGTCATACAGGTAACAAGCTCAGAACTGGGCTACATAAATCTATTGGGCTCTAAAGTCCAGTTCTTAACCACTATGGTATTTTTTTCTCTCTCTGCAAGAGAGGACACAGTCAGAGAGAGCAGAAAGACACACAAGCAAAGTTTTTCTGCCCCTACTTTTGTTTCGCAGTCTGCCGCTACCCCCAGTTTCCTAAAACACTGTTGTAAATAGAAAAGACAGATTTCATTGTCAACACATGTTGCCTATGGTAAGAGGGTAATATTTCCAGAGAGCTAAAGAGGATGTAGTTTCGTGACTTGGGAAAGGATAGAGGGGAGGGAAGAGTCCAGTAGATCTACCTTCAAGTTGCACTGCTTCCCAGCAATGACTATTTTGAGCCTTCTATATGGCAGACTATCAAAAGAAGTCTGGAATGTGACAGGCCTGGGTTCCAGTGCTCACTGGGGATGGGCTCTGTTACTTTGGGGTAAATACTAAACTGAAATTTCATTTCCCCACTTGCAAGCTGGATGTTCATTTATTTTTCTCCTTAACTCTCTTCTGAGGAGGCTTGCACCAATGATGTACGCATTAATAGAAAATATAACTATGAATAAAAAGAAAAACATCAATAAGCATAGAAAGTCAAAACCAGAAACAAGTGGGGCAGGAGCAGGCACGCCGATGCAGGTAGTATGAGTCCTCACGTGGCTTTTGACATTCAGAGTTGATTCCAGACTATTTTCAGAAAAAAAAAAATTGTTAGTTTCTTGGGAGAAGCTAAGTCTTTTCTAAAAATTATCTCTACAGGAATTTTATCACATGGTTATTCTTAGGGAAAGTTATCAATAACATGATAAACAATATCCTCAACATTCCAAACAGACGTAGTAAAGATTGCACAAGTCTATTTCTTAAAACCTCTGCAAAACTTTGGGTTCAAAATTGAAGCACAGTTCAGCCTGGTTTATTCTTAGGCAAGGAGGTAAATGAGCAAGGCAGGGGTGGACGGCAAGGCTCAAGATAATATGATAAAGGATATAATCTTTGATAATCTGGCTTGATCCAAGGGGAGAATCTAGGGCAGGGTTTCTTTATCTTTTTTTTTCCCTTTGTTCATGAATCCCTTTAAGAATGTGAGTTACAGACCTTCTCCTTAGAAAATCATACATGTCCATACATATAAACATTTTTGTGTATTTTTAACAAGCTGATAGGACTCAAATCCCATCCATCAGCTACTGACTACGGGCCGTGGGATTTCAGATGAGGAACTGTTCCTGGAAGAAGAGATGGACTACATGCCTTTCCTATAATATTCCATAGACATTGTTTCTATCATCACAGCTTCTGATAGGCACTGAGAAATAAATTCAATGTGAGTAATTATAGAAAACACATCAGCAGGTGACTTGTTGCAGAAATCAAGCAAGAAGCCCTAACAAAACTCTCCCTTCATGAACAATATTCCAGTTTCCTCATGGACACTCCAATTGGCAATTCTCCAGAAACGGTTCAGTCCACTATAGCAGGATTAAATAATTTATCAAATACCCACTATTGTTATTCTTAAGTATTTACAAATTAACTTTGACCATGATAATATTCAAAGTAGACTGTTATTTTGAACAACACTGTTGACTAATGAATCTGCTAAGGCAAATTAGTTGTTAAGTGTAGAGGTCTAAAAAGACCTTTGTAAACAGACTCATAGATACAGAGAACAAACTGATGGTTACCAGATAGAAAGGGAGTTGGGAGGCTGGGTGAAAAAGGTGAAGGGATTAGGAAGTACAAATTAGTAGTTACAAAATAATCATGGAGATGTAAAGTACAGCATAGGGAATATAGTCAATAATATTCTAAAAACTATATATATTGCTCGGTGGGTTTCAGACTAATCAGGGGGATCACTTCATAAATTACATAAATGTCTAACCACTACACTGTACACCTGAAGTTACATAAAATAATATTGAATGTCAACCGTATTAAAAAATTAAAAATAGTTAAATAAAAAGACCTTTCTTATTGAGACCTTATATGATTGCATAAGAAACATATTAAGTTAAATATTCTACTCTAAATATACTATTATTATGCTGTTAACTGTCTCAAAGAATTTTGTATATTTTTTTTTAATTAAAGCTTATTGGGGTGATAATTGTTAGTAAAGTTACATAGGTTTCAGGTGTACAATTCTGTATTACATCATCTATAAATCCTTTTGTGTGTTCACCACCCAGAGTCAGTTCTCCTTCCATCACCATATATTGCATCCCCCTTACCCTCATCTCCCACCCCCCACCCCCTTACCCTCTGGTAACCACTAAACTACTGTCTGTGTCTATGAGTTTTTGTTTCTCATTTGTTTGTCTTGTTCTTTTGTTGTTTTTGGTTCATATACCACATATCAGTGAAATCACATGGTTCTCTGCTTTTTCTGTCTGACTTATTTCACTTAGCGTTATAATATCAAGATCCATCCATGTTGTCACAGATGCTCCTATTTCATCTTTTCTTACCGCCAAATAGTATTCCATTGTGTATATATACCACAACTTCTTTATCCATTCATCTATCGAAGGACATTTTGGTTGTTTCCATGTCTTGGCCACCATAAACAAAGCTGCAATGAACATTGGAGCACACATGTCTTTATGTATAAATGTTTTCAGATTTTTTTGGCAGATACCCAGGAGAGGGATTGCTGGGTCATATGGTAACTCTATTCGTAATTTTTTGAGGAACTACCACACTTCCTTCCATAGCGGTTGCAGCAGTCTGCATTCCCACCAACAGTGTATGAGGGTTCCTTTTTCTCCACAGCCTCTCCAACACTTGTTACTATTTGTCTTGTTGATGATAGCCATTCTGACTGGGGTGAGGTGATATCTCATTGTGGTTTTTATTTGCATTTCTCTGATGATTAGTGATGTTGAGCATTATTTCATATGTCTATTTGCCATTTGTATGTCCTCTTTGGAGAAATGTCTCTTCAGGTCCTCTGCCCATTTTTCAATTGGGTTGTTTGTTTTTTTGTTGTTGAGTTGCATGAGTTCCTTGTATATTTTGGATATTAGGCCCTTATCGGAGGCACTGTTTGCAAAACTCTTCTCCCATTCGGTTGGTTGCCTCTTTATTTTGTCGATGGTTTCTTTTGCTGTGCAGAAGCTTTTAAGTTTGATTTAGTCCCATTCATTTATTTCAGCTTTTACTTCCCTTGCCTTTGGAGTCAAATTCATGAAATGCTCTTTGAACCCAAGGTCCATAAGTTTAGTACCTATAGTTTCTTCTATGCAGTTTATTGTTTCAGGTCTTCTGCTTAAGTCTTTGATCCATTTTGAATTAATTTTGGTACATGGTGACAGATAGCAGTCCAGTTTCATTCTTTTGCACGTGGCTTTCCAATTCTGCCCGCACCATTTATTGAAGATGCTCTCTTTTCTCCATTGTATGTTTTTTGCTTCTTTGTCAAAAATTATCTGTCCATATTTATGTGGTTTTATTTCTGGGTTCTCAATTCTATTCCATTAGTCTACGTGTCTGTTTTTCTGCCAATACCATGCTGTTTTGATTATTGTAGCCCTGTAGTACAAGTAAAGTCAGGGAGTGTGATACCTCCAGCATTGTTCTTTTTCCTGAAGATTGCTTTGGCTGTTCGGGGTCTTTTGAGGTTCCAAACAAATCTGATGATTTTTTGGTCTATTTCTTTAAAAAATGCCATTGGGATTTTGATGGGAATTGCATTAAATCTGTGTATTGCTCTGGGTAGGATGGCCATTTTAACTATGTTGATTCTTCCAATCCATGAGCACAGAATGTCTTTCCATTTCTTTTTGTCTTCTTCAATTTCTTATAGATTTCAGCATATAGGTCTTTCACATCCTTGATTAAGTTTATACCTAGGTATTTTATTCTTTTTGCTGCAATTGCAAAAGGAATTGTTTTTTTTATTTCTTTTTCTGAGATTTCATTGTTGGTATATAGGAATGCAATGGACTTTTGTACGTTGATTTTGTAGCTGGCAACTTTACTGTATTCATTGATTGTTTCTAATAGCTTTTTGGTGGAGTCTTTAGGGTTTTCTATATATAGCATCACGTTATCTGCAAAGAGTGACAATTTAACTTCTTCATTCCCAATTTAGATGCCTTTTGCATATTTTTAAGTCTTGAGTTTTATGAAGAATAAATAATTCATTTTGTTCTTTTGTTTTAAATTTATATTGACATATAATATAGAAGGTGGCATTAAATTAGTTAACACAATGTTAGCTTTGAAAGACCTATGATTCAACAGTTATCCATTTTTATTAAACAGTTTTACTTCCTTTTTTTGTTTGTTTGTTTAGCAGTTTCCTTTTTATAGTTTGAGGTCAATATATTTTCTTTGCTGGATTTAAACATTTTAGCAAGCCCTTGCAAAGCTCCTACTCATTAGGCTCTGAGTCCAAAGAGTCTAAAACAGCTCAGGCGAAGTGACCCTATATTAATAAATCAACTTGAACCCAAAGTTTTGCAGAGATTTTGAGAAATAGACTTATGAAATCTTTACTACATCTGTTTGGAATGCTGAAGATATTGTTACCACGTTATTGATAACTTTCCCTAAGAATAACCATATGATAAAATTCCTTTAGAGATAATTTTTAGAAAAGACTTAGCTTCTCCCAAGAAACTAACAATTTTTTTACTAGGTACAAAAGAATTAAATTTGGGAAAATTTAGTAATCCTTTTGATTTCAGCATTGTTGGTAGTAATCCATTTTTCTGATGACAACTGGGTGGCATGACCAATTGTCTATTGAGGCTATTCCTCATTCATGACAATAAAACTGTAACATCGACATATGGAAGGAGAAGACAAAGGGGCATGCATCCAGGTCTTCCAAAATATGTTGGAAATCTTTAAGATTTAAATCTCAGCACATTTGAAATTGCCGATTTTTTCTTTCCAAGGGGATTATCCTGAAGCCCTGAGAGTTGAAGTTATGTTAAAATACAGGTTTTGCACTTGTATCAGTCAGTGAGTTTCAACATTAAAGTCGTGTAGCTTATTACATAACTGATTTCTATACGTGAAACTACACATCAAAGAGACGTTATAAAGGTACAAACGACATTATTCTAATTTTGATGGATTTCACCACAAAATTGCAGAGTTTAAGTTATGCATGACAGAAAAGACATTCCTAAAGCCTGTTTGATCTCTTCTTGATCATTATATAAAGTATTGGCCTCAGAAACCAAGATTTATATTTTTTTTGAAGAGAAAATAGAGCATAGTGTAGAAAGACCGCCCACCAACAGAATGGATGTATAATATTGGTGAAGAATAGAACTGACTTTAAAAAAATAAATCAGGTTCATCAATATTTTTCAAACTGTTCAATTTGAAGCCCTTTCTTCTGGGTAGATTTGTTGTCCACACCAAAACCAGAAAAATTCAGCATTTACCTATTTTATGTGCTGGACTTCCAAGCAAATTATCTTTGAAAAGAGATTCTAATGCCTTAAAAAGTAAGCGTTTTGAAAACCAATGGGGTAAACTTTCTTAGCGTTCCACGGAGATGGGATGACACCTGGGCAGTGAATCAGGGTTAACCTGTTGGGAGAGATCAGCACTCACAAGTCAAAACAGGCTCTGAACAGTCTGAAGGCAAAAGGTCTTCATTCAGTATTATCTTTAATTTAAGCTTTTCAACTGATAAACTATCTGCAGAAGTTTTACTGTCTCTAGCTGAGATGGGGTTTAGGGACTTATAATTTTAGGAGTGTTATCTTTAAACCATATTGCTGAGAAAAGGAAGTCATCTGTAATATTAACATATAATCTTCTTAATCTAGTTTGCAGATGAAACAAAAACTAAAATTACTGGAAATTGGAAGACAGGAGCAAAGCAGAGATGTAATTTGCAACATTTGACAAAATACTTTGAAGGTGTAAAGCTTAGGACTGAACAGAGAACACCAACCCAAGATAAGGGTATGGAGAGATGGAGATACAAAGCACGTGGGTTTTTTCCTAAAAATGTCATTGTGACTAAATTGTATAGCCAGCTGGTTGCTTTCTTCACAGGAAAGAACAAGTCGGCAAGCTGGAATGACTAAACGTTTACAGGTTGTATTAAAGGGAAAGGGAAAAGAGAAGGCACAAAGCGGCACAATCTTCCTTGGGCAGACGTTTCTCTGAGGCAGCAGAAACACAGAAGCAAAGGAGGCTGTGAAAGCCAGGTAAGGAAAGGAACAGATATTAGAAATATGTTGTAGAATAATAAAGAGAAAAAAGGTGAATGAAAGAATTAAAGGTCTTCTAGTAGAAATGACTATAAATAAATATCATTTCTAAAGGCCTCCGACCAGTGGTGTGTTGGTATATTTTCAACTGGTTCTTGGGAAAAGGGAAGGGATGGGGAGCCTCTGTGTGTAGTGGTTGCTGACTTCCAGGGTGTAGATATTCTCACCATGATTAAGTATGATGTCAGTGAACTCAGAGTTGGGAAAAGCTGCACATATTCAGCTTTCCTGAGCCAGGTCAGTCCTGTTCCAGTGCAGGACTTGCAGAAGATTCTATCTTCATCGGTGTTCCTGGGAGCTGCTAGACACCAGCTTTATGCTTTTACATGTTTCATGTAATCCTCTCCTCTCTAACAGCTAAGTATTATTATCCAAATATAGGGCTCAGAGAAGCCACCTGCATGGCCAGAGACATAGATCTAATGCTGCATTCTCCAGTATGCGAGCCACTAGTCACATGTGGCTGTTTAGATTTCAACTTAAATTAATGAAAGTTAAATAAAATGAATAATCCAACTTCTCAGTCACACTAGCCATGTTTCAAATGATCAATAGCCACATGTGGAAAATAGCTACCATATTGGAGAATGCAAATATGGAATATTTTTACAATTGCAGAAGAAATTCTACGTGATAGTGAAGGTTGGATGTCTTTTAAGCTCAAGTCTCAAGCTTGGTTGGGCCTAATGGTCAAAGGATACCAGACGTCTTAAAAAATAGAAAGTACTATACAAATATAAGTTCTTACAACACGTTATTTCTGAAGTTATTTCACCTGTTCTCTAGTGATGCAATTCTCCCCCAGTGTTTGGCTCAAAGATTTGGATTCCTATAATTGTGAGGAAGAAATCTGTGCTTAAAAGGGCCAAAGGGAATTGTAGAACATTCTTCATTGAAGAAATTTAAGAAAAAAATGAGTTTGATCACCCAGATTTCCCTTTTGCCCTCTACAATAAGCTTTCACACAGCATCCAGAGTGATCTTCTTGAAACAAAAATCTGAACATATATCTCTTCTGCTTGAGGTTTAATAGGGTTTCCTATTAAATTTCAAATTAAATAAATTCTTTACTTGCCTCTCCCTACAAAGCCAATCTCATCTTGTATCATTCTCTCTCTTCCTTACTTTGCTCCACTTACATGGACTTTCCTTCAATTCCATAAAATTTCCAAGGAATTGTAGACTTTAGAATTTTGTGCATGTCCCAAATGAGTCAGAGCTTCATTTTCATTCAGTAGAATAGGGCTAGAAACATAGTAGGTCCTCAGTGACTTTTATTATTAAAAGAGCTGCAACATATATATGCTAAAAATATAAAATTATATAATTAAGTCTTTCTGGAAAGGGAAAGCATAAATTGCATTTTTTTTTCTTTTTCTATTTCAAGAGGAAAAATAAGATGAAGCAATCAAGGTTGTCAGTCATGATCTTTCTGCCCACGTACCCCACCTATAACTTATAGGCACTATTTTGAATTCTCTGAGGGCTAAGTATATGGTTTAAACGCAATGGACCCACTCAGTAGTGTGCTAATAAATGTTTAACAACCGGCTCTGGGGTGAGGGGAAGGGGGCTCATTTGTAGCACTCACCAACTTCCATGAGCCAAAAACTCCCACCATAGACAATGTCAAGCTACTGTGCCACTGAATGTAGATATGGGAAACGATGTACCCAGGAACCTCTTGCAGGCCAGTTCTAGTACATCACTGAATCCACAACACATACATACAAACACACACACACATACACACACACACACACACACACACTCCCATCCAGAGTCTCTTAAATCAGAATTTCACAATTTGATCCATAGTTCATTTTCAACAAACACTAGAGGTAAGTCTGGTACACACAAAAGTGTGAGAACCTTTTCATAGAGGTAGCAACACTAGCAGCAGCTGGTAGGCAATTAGCTACAGGAAATATTTCCCATCAGAAATGAGAACCACAAGTTAACTGAGAATCCCTACGGTAGGCAAGAAGGGCTGGGAATCAGTGCACATCAGCACAATTTATAGGATTCAAGGGACCACAGAGATAACTCTCATTTTACAAGGAGGCCCCATCCCGCAAAGGACAGGCAACCTCTCTTTGACTGTTAACCATTTCAGGGGAATCTCTCCTCTCAGCTCCTTCCTTACAGCTCTTCTATTTCTCCAATTCTGCTGTATCACCTTTTCATGTTCCAGGCTGTCACTAACTCATTGTGTGCCTGGAACCGCTTAATGTCTCTGAATCTACATTTCCTTCTAAAGGTAAAGTGAAGATGGGAATGTTTGCATTGCACACATCACAGAATGGTTGTGATAAAACACTGTATATGAAAGTTCTTTGAAAAGAATATAATGCTATGGAAATTTCAGGTGGCGTTATTACCTGCTAAGGAGTGCTTAGATCTAAAATCCTATCAAACTTCCACCTAAGGGCCTCTAGGCTCTGCGTAAGAAGTCCTGTTAGCCTTTGGGGCTCAGACTGAGTCACCACCAGCTACAAGTCTTGGCTTTCTGCCTGTTTATATATTTATGCATCAATAGGCATATATTCCTGTTTCCTGGGTGCTCATCTACAGAGAATGATCGTTTACTTTGTATGCCAAAATTGGAGTCTCAGGGTGGTCTCTAGTCTCCTGGGATAACCTAAGCGATCAGATGATAAACTACAGACAAAGTTTTGACTCTTGACCAAATCAAGACAATTCAGCTTTGGAAATGCGCCCATCTACCCAGCATGTGTCAGAACAAAGAAATGGCAAATAGCAAAAAGAAGGGTGTGTAAAAGAATCTCACACCTGCATCCTTATGGAGACTAGAGAGAGTTTATTTTAATCGCTAATTAAAATCCACGAATTGAGTATGAATACAGACTTTTTTTTTCCCTTGCCATACCGGAAAATCTAAGGACACAGACCAAAGGCTGTGTTAAGGGCTTTTGCCGACTTTGTCATAGTTATTCTCCGTAACAACCCTGTAGGTGGTCCTCCAGGGTGGCAAATATAATAATACTAATTAAGTTTCATTGATCATTTGCTTGATATTGAGCGCTGGGATAAGTGCTTTATGTACACTTATTTAATCCTCAAAAAAACACTATGAGATCATCACTCTCATGGTCCCCATCTGAAATATCAGATAACTGAAGTTCAGAGAGGTTAAGTAACTCATCCAAGGATATACAGTTAGCAAGTGATGGAAATGATGCTGAATCTGAAGTTTCTGTGACTTCAGAGCCAACAAACACTCTTACCCCATCCCCCAGAGAAACATGGGTATTTCAAATGCCCTGCATCAACTTTCATTTTCTCTTGATTCAGAAATGTGAGCAAACTTGTGAGCATAGTCAGAAAGTTGCCTCACAAACTCTATTCCTGGTAGGATACGCACAGACAGAACAAGACTCTTCAGGCATATCATCAGGGAGTATGTTTTAACAATCTGCTTAGCTTCTAAATTGGAAGAATCTCCTTTCCTTATGTGTCTGGCCATGGAACCAAAGGGGAAAAGGGGGAGTGGCCTATGGAACCAATTGTTCTTCTGTGTATACAGGCCACGCCCACACTCTTACATGAATGTGTCAGAGACAGGGTCTGCTGAAAGTCTTGGCAAATATAGACACACCAAAGCACAGACAAATACATAAGGAAGCCGTTTATGGAAACTTAATAACTGACACAATGATTTAGGTTCTCAAATGAATTTCTGATGTTTATCTTTATGAGGCTGTTAGTACACTGTAAACATTACTTTTGATATAATCTCCCCTATACTGCAACTGGGTGATGGCTGAATTCTAAGTTACAATGAAAGTATTGTGCAATGTGCCATGTGATCCATGAGATAATAGCTATGTTAACCACTGTGTTCATGCAGAGTGTAATAAATAAGTCTAGTAGGAAACAGAATCACAGCTTTTTTCTCAGGGGAAGACACAACAGAATTTGACTCAAGCAAACCATGAAGAAAAGAACTAAATCAGAATATGCCCTCAAAATTCATTCAACATTAATATATTTAAGTAAAAGCTTTAGAAAATGAGCTGGTTTTCCCTCTACCATTATTTGTTCTGAACACCAAACACACCGGTTTTGTTTGTTTGCTTGCTTATTTGTTTTTTTTAAACTGCTGCTTTCACCACTGAATAATTCTTCCTCATCAGGGTTATTAAATCCCACCCAGTAGAATTTGTTGTCAGGTTCAGATCCCAAGGCGATTTGGAAGAAAATGAGATCATCAGACTCAAAGATACCCCATGTGCATTTGCAAGAGAAAGTGTCAAGTACCACTTGGGTGTGGACAAGGGCTAAGGCTATTCAGCCCTAACAGAGGGTCTAAGAGTTGTGCACTGAGTTCTGAGATCCAAAAATGGAAATGCGCCTCATCAGGTCCCATGGTATTGTATCTTGTCCAGAGATACCAAATACATGTGCTTCAACCTTTCAAAGGTGGGGAAGGTGGCTGAGATGAGGAAGAGATGGTCACGATCTTGTCTCCCTCCTTCTCACCTCTACAAACTCATCAGTGAGAGAGGAGGAACCTTATAGATTCCTTACCCTGAGTAGCCCAACCAGTCAGGGCTTTGAAACCTGCACTTGCTAAGATTTTAATACCACCAGGTGTGAAATCTCTGTGCAATGCTATGCAGACCACTTACTGACTGTATGCCTCATGTGACTCCTTGGTGAACTGGGAATGCAACAGCTGCACTAATTACCCTCCTCAGTTGTATAAATATGAAGTAAGAAGTAGCTAGGAAAGGGCTCTGAAAGTGTGAGAGCCCTATAATACAAATTTTCATTATTTCTACCCCTCATACCTATACTACTCTATTCCTGCATCATCTCCAAACTCAGCAGCTGTGAGAATTGGGGTGAAACAAGGTAGGGCTCTCCATACCTATGTTCTCTACCAGCATCCCCAGACACTACTGTGGCCAGATTAATTCCTGTTCTGTGTGAATTGCAGGAAAACGTCACAGACTTGCATTTATATTTTTATTTCATGATTTTTTTATAACACCCTTGGGCTCCCTCCTTCCTGGATCTTGACTGATTAATAGCAAACTAGGTTTAAAATGGGATTATGTCTAATTAATTCCACCTCAATCTTAAACTTCTTCATGCATAACTTCTCCAGCCCACCAACCTCCAGACCTCTGGATAATAATAACTGGCCAGCTACCACTTGAGAATGGGGAAAAAGTTTCAATGAACTAACTTGCTGACATCTGAGGTGGGGCAGTCTTAAAGATGCCCCATAACCAGCGCTAACATTATAGAACCCCTCTACAACCAAAATCTCCTTCCCTTTGCAATTAGATATGTGCTGTTCATCACACGGTGTTCTAAGAATGTCTTTAAGGGAAGACCTATCACCCCTATAAAATTGCTTTCTGGGGTCCTAGGGAGTGCCAAGTGCTGGAATGTGCGTGGTGGCTGGCTTGGAAATGAGAAGAAAACATTTGGTGATGAGAAGGAGGGTAGAGCTGAACTTTTTAAGCTGAGAGGTGAGGAGAAAGGGTCCAGGGTCCATTCCGTCTGGTGAGCAGTCAACACACTGCAGGCCTGCTTGCAGACCAAGTTGGGTTGGAAAGCTCTAATTAGATTAGCGATGTTTTGCTAGAAGGCAGAAAGCTTAAAACATTAACTTTTTAAACAAGTACATCAGTTCTGAGTAAACATTATTCTTTTATTTAGTCGTATGGTCTGAGTCAGCCTATTTCCAGGACAGTGGTAATGCATGCGTTTTGATTCCTGAATGCAAATATGCTTTCAATTTTACTATGCAAATCCCTTGATTTTGGAATGCTTCTCCAGGGCTTGCCACTAGCTATCTGCTGCTGTCTTCTCTCCTGCCTGTTGGGGTTCTGTTCCTGCCAGGTGCCATCAGACAGCCTGTGGCACCCTTGGTAGTCCTCCCAGAGCTCCCAGTCCCTCGTTGCTGCAGGTTGGATGGCATTTTGTTGTCTGTGGGATAAAACCCACATTTCTCACTAAGTCCATAAAATTAATCCAATTTTTATATTCATATGTAAGAGGGTCATGAATCTTTTTTGAAAGTAGCCATCAGCAACAACACTCGAGAAATATTTTTTAAATTTACACAGATCGGAGTAGAATTCTAAGACTATCACGCTGATGTGTGGCTTGGTCAAGACACAGTTTTCACATTTGTCAAATGTGGATATTTCATAATTCTCTGGTTTGTTGCGAGGGTTAACGAAGACACCATATAAAAGGGTTAGCTCAGTGACTGCCCTTTACACAGATAACCCAAATTAGTTCCTTCCAGCCCCATTCTTTCTGCTCTTTCCTGGGTCAGGTGAGCAGCCAGAAATAGAGGTGAAATGGACATACTAAGCCCACTATCTCTCCGTAGTGGGGATGAGAACTTGTGAAATTATGTGAGGCCTTAAATGTCCCCTTTCCAGCATCATCTCCCATGAACTCAAGCAAACCCACACCCCGCATTCCAGCTATAGTCATCTATTCAGTTATAAAAGTGCCTACACTTTTTGCCTCCACGCATGGGATTTCCTCTGTCCTCGATTTGCTTCTCATCTTTCTCCGTGTAGCACAAAGTCCTATACCTCCATAAAACCCACTTCAGTATCACCTCCCTGGTGAAGTCTTCCCTGCTTGCTCACTCCTCATTACAAGCAGCGTTATCACACTTTCACACACAAACACTAACACTTGCCCGTGCTCGCAGTACAATCTGGGAGTCCTTCAGCCTACGGTAGCGTTATTGGGTATTCATTTCTCTCTGGGTCCTACCAGACTATGGGTTCCTCAAAGGCAGAAGCTTGTATTTGAATCCCTGGAATCTCACACAATAGACAACACACATGCAACACTGAATAAATATGTACTGAATGAATAAATGAATAAATGTCATGACCGGGCAGCTCTCTCGATGAAGAGTGGAAAAGTTCATAAAAGAAAATCAGCCCAGTAAACCGTTCCCTAACAAGGACACAGCCTTTCCTCTAACAGATTTCAAATGCTTGCTGAGCAGTCGGTCCTGCACTAGTATGGAGTGGGGTAATGTCCCAGGCATCGCTCAGGAGCCCCTTGACAGTGGTGACTGTGGCTGTAACCACCGACCGGCTGTAACCACCATTGCCCCTGACAGTTTCGTGCTCCATCCCATCATGAGCTCCTGAAGGGACAGAGGAAAGCTGCTATGCCAGTAGTCCCAGGAGTGGCGGGTTCCAGGTGAGCGACACTAAGTAAGCTGCAGCCAATAAAGCAGAGAGGATAGAAGGGAGATGGAGTGCTTTGATCTCACATCCTCAAAGACAAAGACAAAGACATAGTGAAGACAGAAGAGAGAACTGAGGAACAACGAATCATCTTTGTGGGCAGTTCTGCCTCACCTTTGAGTATGGTGGTCCCACAAGGGGTTTCCCATGTGACACGTGTCAACTGTCACTGAGCCACATGTAATGGGCCAAGTTACAAACTAGGGGCATTTCAGAAGTATAAAAAATGCCTGGATTTGAGTTTTATGCAAGGCTACTTGCAGACATCAGAAAAGTTAAAATAATGACTTTCTCCTTTCCCTCCTTGCACCTTTACTCCATTCTTTTATCTTTTTCATCGTCTTCTTCTGAACCACAGCTGGAGTGGGGGAGATCGAATGTGAAGGAAGAATGTTTAGAGAAACTTAAGAGTTGCCCTCCAGGATCATACAATTGATTACTCTGGGCTGTATTGTGACTTTCTGAGGAACTAAAGGAAGAACTTGGAAAGTGCAAGTGATTTTCATGACTTCAACTGCAAAAAGTAAGCTCTGTCACTCCAGAAATCGCTTTAAGTATGCATTAACAATCATGCCTATAGGGATTAAACCAATCCTTCCTAAACATATTCATATATTCAATTTGTACTGTATTGTTGAGGTTGATTGTCTCCATTTGTTTAAAAAAGATTTATAAATGTGTAGAATGTTATGATTAGATCTTTGCTCTAGTTCAGTGTTTTTTAACAGATTTTTTACAAACTAGTAATAGTTTCACTTCAGTTGAGATACTGACATAGGGTTGCCAACATAATATTTTATCACAGCAAAAACATTTTTAGAATCACCAATTATCATCATCATTTCATAAAAGAAAGATTCTTGGCACCAGGAATTAGGATGGATATGACCTCAGAAAGAACAAAGAGATTCACCATCCTTACACTGTCATAGGGTACATACATTATGACACCATCCTTACACAGTCATAAGGTACCAACACTATGACAATGTAAGGATGGCAAATCTCTTTTGTTCTTCATAAACACCAATCCCTGTTCCCCAGGGAATTGCTCCTGGAGACCAAATCTATTGATTATCAATGAGAAAAACTGAGGCTTAGAAAGTCCATTTAATACATATTCATTAAATTCCACCTATGTATGAGGTTCTATTCTGGGTAGTGCAAGAAATTTAGAAACCTGTGAGATAGAAGTCCCTGTCACTCCAGAGCTTACAATGATCTTGGAGAGATGACATATGCAAAAATAATGTCAAAACAAGACATCCCACTTATTTGAAACTCAGTTCCCCAGCAATCTCACCTATCTAGATAGAGCACAGTGTGGAAGTCATATGTTAGGGTGGGGGGAAGCCTTCGAGAGCCTAAACTCATGACTTAAAGCTTATGTACATTACCTATAGAAAAGCCTTCTCTTGGAGCTTCATTTTAGACAAATCTAAAAGGCTTGGTGGCCAGATGTACTAGTCCACGAGAGATGAAAAGAATAAATCAGAAGAGATTTGGGACTGCCAGGAAGACCTCTAGAGAAAGATGCAATTTGACTGCAATGCAATGTTGACAACGGTGATAGTTACCAACAAAGGGGATATAAAAACTACTGAAATCGACAAGGCACTGGATGAAAAGGCAGAGTCTGGAGCCAATTGGCATAGAGGCGAATAACTCCATACCCGCGAATAAGCCCTGGAGGCACCACTGCATGAAAGCACAGGACGGGAACTGATGGTAGCAGGTAAAGAGTCTCATGCAGTGGTCACCCCTACATAATGACCAAAGGGTCGATGTATTGTTTGGGGACCTTAAAAAAGGCCCATTTCCTAAGATATTTACTCATGTGGAACAGTTCCTTTCACAGCCATGCCTGATTACAGAGTTGGCCCTGGGTTGACAATTATTTCTGTGACTAGTACAATAAGAATTCAAAGGGACTAGAAGATCTGACTTTCTACATTATTCAATATTCTCAGACAAGTATGGAGAATCAATGTCCTTATTCAGTGTGTCAGGATTGTGTGTGTGTGTGTGTGTCTGTGTGTGTGTGTGTGTGTGTGTATTTGCCTACTATATCTTTTTCTGTTTCTTTTTTCCCCCTAAAAAAACCCCAGAAAAATCCATACTGGTATATTTCCCGTTTTTTTGGTGCTCTGGGAATGAAGGACCTGTTTATCCTCTGAGGTGAAAATTCCTGCCCCTATTTTCATTTCTGCCCTATTTTCAGTAATCATATAATCAACAAAATAACGCTAATCTGCCTGCTGTTATTAGAAAAAAATTACAGGTATGTCCACACTTGTCTCCCATGTCTGCATCATGGGCTATAAACCTGCATTAGTCATTGAACATTGACAATCTCATTATGTTTTGTTCACTTCGATACCTGACCTTGACGAAGTGGCTTTTGATTCCTAAGGAGTGGGGGAAGTGGGTGGGTATAGGCAGCCTTGTAGATGAAAGCCCTTTCAAGCAAAAGGATGCTGACTGGTGAGGAAGACATAAAGCAGCCAGCTCGAGATTTTTAAAAAATATATTTTGCCGAGGAGCCAGTGTGATGCAAATGGCATACCAGAACAGAAATGTGTACACTTTTTGCAGAGTTTACTTCCAATACTCACCACAGATGTTCTCTAATAAAGAACACTCGGCCAGCCCCCGCTGGTGAGTACACTACTTCCTTTTGGAGCAAAAGAGTTCTTTGTAAGGGGGCCCCCAAATCATAAACATCTGAAAGAACCTGCAGCCATCAGAGCTGCTGCCACCACCTTCGTGATGACCCTCTCAATCCCCCAGACCCCCTGGCCCTGTAAGTGCTATCTTTTCAGGCCCAGCCACAGCTCATGCTTCTGAAAGACTCAGCCACTATTCACACCATGATCTCTTTCACCAGTATTAATGGCCACTTGAACCATGAAGAACACAGCCCTGCCCGAGCGGGGTGAACTGTGTGTGTGGGGAAACAGTTAGGACTGACAACGCATTTACCTAGGAGGTCCAGGTCCAGGAGAAGTGCCCGTGGAGGACTCAGAAATAAGATAGGTTCTTTTA
Source organism: Rhinolophus ferrumequinum (assembly GCF_004115265.2). Classification (NCBI taxonomy): domain Eukaryota; kingdom Metazoa; phylum Chordata; class Mammalia; order Chiroptera; family Rhinolophidae; genus Rhinolophus; species Rhinolophus ferrumequinum. Next base: position 19,197,064 of record NC_046286.1, on the reverse strand, counting down.
AGTATTATAAAAAGTATTGACAGAAAGGAAAATGCTCCAAGAAGGAAATAAGTTAGATAATAAACGAAAATCAAAATGAATGAGGCAGGTATGTTGAACCCTGAAGAAACAGAGTTAATTAATTGAGTTTCTATTCCAGTGCACTAAGGGAGTTGATTTTTCTCCTTCATCCTCGGAAGTGAACTTGTATGCAAGACCAGGATTAGGGCGAGAGGAGTGAGGCAGGGTTGTGCAAGTACAGGGTAGGATCCTGTCTTAGTTTTAAACGATATTGTTTTAGACCAGTTTAAGGTTTACAACAAAGTTGAGAGGAAGGTACAGAGGTTTCTCATATGCCCCCTACCCCCACCACACGCAACATGCACAGCCTCCGCCATTGTCACTACCACTTACCAATGGTTTGTTGGTGTTTTTTTTTGAACGGCGGATGAACCTACATTGACACATCATAATCACCCAAAGTCCATAGTTTACCTTCGGGTTCACTGTTGGTGGTGTACATTCTATGGGTTTGGACAAATATATAATGAGATACAGCAATAATCATATATCATGAAGCATTTTCATTGCCCTAAAAATCCTTCGTGCTCTGCCTATTCAACTCTCCCCAACTCCCACCCCTAGCAAACACTAATCTTTTTATTGTTTCCATAGTGTCTTTTCCAGAATGTCACGTAGTTGGAATCATACAGTTTGTAGCCTTTGCACTTTGGCTTCATTCACTCAACAACATGCATCTAAGTTGCCTCCATGTCTTTTCCCGGCCTGATAGCTCCGTTTCTTTTTAGCACTGAATAATATTCCATGGTCTGGATGGACCACAGTTCATTTATCCATTCACCTACTGAAGGACATTTTGGTTGCTTCCAAGTTTAACAATGATGAATGAAGCTGCTATCAACATCTATGTGCAAGTTTTTGTGTGGACATAAGTTCTCCACTTCTTTGCAGACATACCAAAAAGCATGATTGCTGCAGTGTATGGTAAGAGTATGTTTAATTTTGTAAGAAACTGCAACTGTTTTCCAAAGTGGCTGTACCATTTTGCATTCGCACCAGCAGTGTATGCGATTTCCTGTTGCTCCATATCTTCAAGAGCATTTGGTGTTGTCAGTGTTCTGGATTTTGGCCATTCTGATAGGTGTGTAGTGGTAATCTCATTGTTGTTTCAGTTTGTAGTTTCCTGATGACATGTAATGTGAAGCATCACTTCATGCTTATTTGCCAGCTGTAGCTCTTCTTTGGTTAAGTATCTGTTAAGGTCTGTGGCTCATTGTTTTAATCAGGTTGTTTGTTTTCCTATTGTTTAGTTTTAAGAGTTCCTCATATATTTTGAATAACAGTCCTTTATATGTCTCCTGCAAATAGTTTCTCCCAGTCTGTGACTTGCCTTCTAATTTTCTTGATATTGTCTTTTGCAGAGCTGAAGTTTTTAATTTTCTTGAAGTACAACTTATTATTTCTTTCATGGATCATGTCTTTGGTGTTGTACCCAAAAAGGCATCACCACACCCAAGATCATCTAAGTTTTCTCCTATGTTATCTTCTAGAAGTTTTACAGTTTTGTGTTTTACATTTAAGTCTATGATCAATTTTTATTTAATTTTGGAGAAAGGTGTAATATCTATATCTAGATTCATTTTTTTCCTATGTGAACGTTCAATCTTCTCTTTAAAAAATGTTGATATTTTGTTCATTATGGGTTTTTTTACATATATTTTGATTGCTTCAAATATTGCATTACAATATTATTTATCTTGATTACTGATTACTGAGTTTTTTTATAACTCCTTAAACTTTGCACCAAGGTAAGTGCCTTCTTCTTGTCTTATCTCTGCTTGAGTGGGAAGAATCGTCCCTTATTATAAAATCCTACCATGTACTAATACAGGGTAGCAAAAAGAATATTGGGTTTTGAGTAACAGGTCCAAGTCATAATTATCTGAACCTCCAGTTCCTCATCAGCAAAATGGAAATAGAAATCACAAAGACTAAACGAGGCCAGATGAGATAATGGGTCTGAAAGTGTTTTGAAAATGTAAAGCAGTGCATTAAAGCATTATCGTGATGCTGTGCCTTCCATGATATTTCCTTTGTGGGTTTGTCAATAAAACACAAGACCACTTGATGAAAACAGTGACAAAATCAGCCAAATCCATTTTTTTTTCCAAGGCAGTGAAAATATCTGCATGCTCTTAGAAGATATAGAGCTTTTCTCACTTACATTTGGTGCAAAGGCATTAACGTTGCATGTACCTTTCGAGCCCAGGGCACTTTTTACTAAGAAGTCAGATGTCAGGTAGTAAGACTACTTGCCCACTGTAGAGAACAATTATGTAAAAAGTAGAATGATCAATTTCCTAGGGGCTTTGGGATGGGGGGGAGGGGTCTCTTGTGACACAAGACTGTCAATGCTAAAATTGGGACTATCCCAAACAAATTGGGAGACAATTTAGTCACTTGGAGAAGCATGATGCAGTCATCAGGAAAAGCTTGGACTGAGAATTGGGTGCCAAACATTTTTCTCTTAGCTGCAGTACCTGCTGAGGTAGTGACTTTGGTCCAGTCACTTACCCTCTGATACTTGGCTCCTCTGTGTGCAGAACTGGGGGTTTGGACCTAATATATACCTAAACGACACATATATTAAGTATGTACTATATTTCAGATCTGTGAGAAATGCTCCTAGGACTTACCTCATTGAAAGCTCCCAACAACTCTATAAGTACTATTATTATTTCCCACTGACATATGAGGACACAGAGGATTAAGAGAGGACAGGATTCAGGTCACACCAAGTGAGGCAGAAGTATATCACGGCAGTGATGAGCATGGCATCTTGAGCCAGAGCTCAAATCCCAGGCCCCCTACAAGATGCATGTGTTACCTTAGGCAAGTTCCTTCATCTGTGTGCTCACTTATATGGGGGCTTCTGAGAAGGTCGTTTGAGAGTGCTTCAAACAGCGTCTGGCACAAGTTAAAGGCTATAAGCACATATTTGTTAAATAAATAAAAAAGAGTCATCCATGCTCTGAAACACTCACAGACTGCTGCCCATCGCAAAGACCTCTTCCGGGTCTTATGAGGCTATGACGTTATGAATGGCTATGTCCCATTATTGGTTCCTCTGCACAAAGGTGAAAAACAGACTAATGCTAAATGCAAAGCATTGCTGTGATAATGCAGGGTTAATAGACTGCCCTGAATACCAAACCACAATCTCAAAGAAAACACTGCTAATTCTCATGGAGTATCTGTGTGATGGAGAATCTGTGAATTCACTCCTGGGCATCTTTAAAAAGAAAAGAAATCAGCACAACATTTGTGTTATGCCTTCACATTAATCTGCAGACCTTTGCCAGTTTATAAGTCATCTGGAAACTTTAACATCACTTAAGCTTCGAGTTTCTTTGATGTAATTATCTGAGAAGAACAGAGAAGTTTTTAGATCTTTGACCATCATGAGAAAAGTTGTTTCATCTCTCAGTGAATCATCTGGAGGCATTTTTTCCCATTATGTTTCTGACTATTGTTTAAATGTAATGTCCAGGATAAAGGGTTTGATTTTAATTTCTAATATTCTGGCAAAATAACCAGATAGCTTGTGAAATTAGCTGTTGTGTTAGCATGTCTATATTTGCTAGTCCCTGTGTATTATATACCAATATATTACAATTCATCCAATACATTTTTACTGAGTTTGTATTATGTGCTAGGCCCATTTATTTAACAACTTTCTTTGAAACAGTTCAAACAGTTTCCAGGATATGTGTTGTAAGTCTCCTAATTTGCCATTCAGAGAAAAAGACGACTGTCATAGGAACTCAATGTTACATCAAACAATTTACAAAGAGCTTCAGGAAGCTGATTCTGTGATTCATAAAAGAATATCAAGTTGGCTAAGTCCAGTCCATTACTAGAATCGCGGCACAAGACTCCTTGCCAGCTACAATCAGACGTGGATGGGCAAAAGGCTGATTTCCTCATTCTGCTTAGAAGTGTCTACTTCAGTCTTTAACTGGTAAACCAACCTGAATTGCTGTGGTTTACCCAGTTCTACGTGCAGTTTTAAGGATGGCTGCTGGTAGAAGCTTTTCTTCCTGTGTGTGGCTGGGTCACACCTTTCCATTGATGGTAGAAGGAGCAGTGGAGACCCATAATTCCTCCAGCTCCTTTGCGGAGCCTAGTTTCAGCAATAGTAGCTGACAATGTAATACTCATTCAGCAGCTGATTATAATTAAAAATATCAGAATAATTAAAGTCCTCAGCTTGACAAGCAGAGCCATAACTTTGCCTTCAGACATTCCTCTCTAATTAGTTAATTAATCCTAATGCAAATTATAAGCAATAATTAGTCAGCCAAGCTTGACATAAAAGTCTGCTGACTTACAGCTAAAAGGCTTTCTGCTTGCTGGTTTGTAGTTTCTAAAGGTGTCTTTTGTCCACTCATGGTTTCTGTATCCATCCTACTTCGAACTTTCTGCCGACACATAGATACTCAAAGCAATTTAAGCTGGAGAAAACCACAGCTATAAAAACCTGTATTACCACAGGCATTTTTCAGTTTGACATAATAAATTGCATGCTCAGTATCTGTATTGAATATCAATTTGGGGTATATCCTATTCAGGGCAAAAAAAGAGAGTGAGAAGGCAGAGAGGAGGCGGGGATATTTTGACCCAAAACATCATCTGTGATATAGTCCACATTCATTTGCACTAGATTACTGGGGTGCTTTATAGCATGTGCCAAGAAATTGAGTCATAATGAAGCATATCTGAAATTTGATACCCTTGTAATAGAAAAGCTAACATTTGATCCAGATTTTCAGTGAGTTTAAACAGATCCGGAATCTGTTAAGTGAGATAATTTCAATTATCTTCCAATAAATCTAAACGTGAATATTATATTTACTACATATCTCTGCTACTAATGAGGAAAATTCCCTCCTAAAACTGAGAGAAGTACAAGAGCATGATCTTACAGAATACTGGCTCAATAGTTTCCGGACACTTCAGACAACCAAATACTCTACCACCAGTCACTCCAAATATTGCCTGTCCAGTGGCCTGAACAGTTTATCATATGGACTAGAACAGGGGTGTCCAAATTGTGGACCGCGGGCCAACTGCAGCCCGCAATCCATTTTTTTATTGGCCCGCAGCAAATTCCAAAAATATATTTAGTTTACTTAAATAAACCAGGTGAGGCAATACGTACTTCACCTCGAGTGAGTGGCCCGGCTGTTTGTGTATTTTACCTCATATGGCGCTTGGTGAAAACCGTTGAAAAACGTTTGGACGCCCCTGGACTAGAAGGTATCCCCCGAAAAGATGATGTCAGAGTAATAACAAAGCTAGAGGTAAGTCAACATGGAAACTCATCTCTCAAATTCTAGCTTTGGCCATAACTCCATGACTTGAAAAAAACTATTTTAGTATATGGATAGCAAAAAATTTTTTTTTTTTTTTAAATGGCTTGGATTATGTCTTTCCCTATATCTATGCCTCTTGCAATGTGATTTTGTACTCAGCCCATTAGGAAGTTGAATGTATTTCTCTGGGGCTTGAATTTGGGCTTGTCTTGTGACTTGATTTGCCCCAAAGAATGAGGTGGTAATGACAGAGTGCCAGGTACAAGCCTAGACCTCTAGACATCTTGCCAACCTCTGCTTGTTCCCCTGAAACCCTGCTTCTACCATGAGATAAGCTGAGGCTAGCCTCCTGATGGATAAAAGAGAGTATGGGATGGAGAAAAATCATCCCTCCTGGGACTCTCTCAGACAAGCTGACTCATTCGCTGATGGCAAACAAATGAGAAAGCCTAGCAAAATTCAACCAAGCCTAACTGTTACACAAATGTCCTATAAACTCATGAGCTAAATAAATTTTTTTTGATGCAAGCCACTAAGTTTGGAATGTGTTGTTACACAGCAATAGCTAATTGATGCAAATATGAACAAAACAGCTTAGTCCAGTGTCTCCTACTCTAATGGAGCAGAAGAAGGGGCCCTTACCTCACTATATGTATAAAATCTCCAGATATTCCTTCATGTGTTTATAAATATACAGTTCTCTTCTTACTCACTAGGGGAACAGAAAGGGAAATAATACAGACTATTTCTTATTTGAGCATTCTCTCCTATAACTTCTCTAGTTTCTTTGTCTCAGCCTAAAAAATTATTCAAGACTCTCTCAGCCTAAGTGTAATGCTTCCTTTAATAATACTCCAATGTACATCACCTCACCACTCCCAAGTACGACCGTAACTTTCTCTTTTCCATAAGCAATAAAGTTTTAAAGAAAGATCCATTCTTCTACTTCCTCACCTTCCTTTTGCCTTCCAAACCACTGTAATCTGGCTCCTACCCCTATCATTCTGCTGAAGCTCCTTTCAATAAGGTTACCAATGACTTCCTAATTGTCAAATCTAATGATAATTCTCCCATCCCACCCTTTTCTTAATGTAAGTTTATACTGAAGTATCTCTCTATTTCTATGTATTCATACATAGTATAATCCAGAGTAATCCTCCAATCACAAAATGCTCATATTAATCATGTATGCAAAATCATTCTTGCCATGTAAGCTAATATATTCACAAATTCCAGGAATTAGGACATGGATACCTCTGGGCAGCCATCATTCTGTCTAGCACACCATGTAACCATTACCCAAACAGAACCAAAAAAGACCTCTTGTGGCCCCTTTCAGTCATATCTATCTCTCATGGGTAACCATCACCTAATTTCTAATTTCTAATTAGAAATTTCTAATAAATTTCTAATTAATTTCTAATTTCTAATTTCTAATAGAATTGCATTTGTCTATTTTAACTTTTATATAAATAGAATACTGCAGGATGTACTTTTTGTGTCTGGTTTCTTTCAGCCAATATTGTTTGAGAAACTTATCTATAATGTTTATTTTTATTATGGTATGGTATTCTACCAAATATATATACCACAATTTATTTAACCATTGTACTACTGATGAACATTTGAGTTACACCCAGTTCTTGGCTATTACAAATAGTGTTTCTATTAACATGCAAACATGTCTTTAAGATCACATATACATTTCTTTTTCACCTTTAGTAGATGTAGTTTTCCAAAGTGTGTGTATTAAAATTATAGCTGCTCCTCCACCTTTCTAACACTTGGTATTGTTTGCCCTTTCACTGTCCCATCATGTTGATCACACTGTCGTAATTAACACTTTAGACTTTTGGAAAAACTTTCCTCGCTTGGCTTCCAGAACATGCTCTCATAAGATTTTTCATACCTCTGAATATTGTTTCTTAGTTTGCATAGTTAGAGCCTCTTTTCTCGTATATCACTACCTACTTCTATTTTTCCCTTTCTTTCAACCACTTCCTTTAAATTATTTTTCAATGTTATTATCCAATTTCTATAGTAAGATAATACAAGGCTCTCCATAATTTGGTTCTTAATTATTGCTTTAACCCACCTGGAGCAAAGGATGGCTGCCCACCAACACTCTCTTTCTGTTCTGCATCCTAGACATACACCAAAATATATTTCCAAGGCTCCTTGTAGTTAAATGAAGCATGTGACTGAGTTATAGACAATGGAATGTAGGCAAAAGTCATGTCTGACATTTTTAAGCTTAACATCCACTTCCCAAATCCCCCATGCTCCACCCTTTTATCTTTCTCCTCTTAGGTAATCATACATGTCATATGTTGAAGACAATGGTACCAAAAGATGGAAGGATTCAAAAGATCTGAATCAGTGCTTGGAAGAGTTACCTGGCATACACTGGATATGATATGAATGAGAAAGACCTTTCAATAGTGTTAAGCCACGGGGATTTGAGGGATGTCTGTTATGTGGTTAACCTAGTATGACAAATGTAGAAGTCAGTAGCTTGATGTGGGATGCTGCAAAAACAAATATCTCAAATATGTAAAATATATGACAAAGAAACAGATATAGCAGACTCTTGATCTATATTATGCAGTGGTAAATTATTTGGTAAAACTGTCACCTGAAATGATGTGAGAAGGAGACCATGTGCTTACTGAGCTGGCAACTCTATGGGAGGTGGTTGGAGGGAAACACTGTGATAGTGTGTGTTGGCTGCTGTTGGCTGTGCTTGACAAGGTATTTCAAGAAAGAGATGAGCCCATGATAAATGTGGCTGGTTAGTAAGAAGCAATGAACAAAATCGAGAATAAAATTAAAGATTTTAAAGCTTTAGAAAAACGGACTTTTTCTAGACCCCAAGAAGTAGAAAAGTAAGATTGATAAAGCTTTTGACAAATAAAGATCCCTTAATAGCCATCCTTGGGCACAGGGTTGGCCATCTCATAAAAGCCATACCTTCAAGGTAACAAGTAGGAAATCTGGAGAAAAGATACGCATAGGAGTAAAGAAGTAAATAAATATATTTGGGGATGATGTCCAGAAAATAAATTTGGGTATGATTTCTGCCACAAGGAAGTTATTGGAAACAAATAGATCAGAAATGTATTAAATTTTTAAGGACTGCATTGTGAAAGAAATCACTAACTTAGATTTTAAAAGTATCTCACTGCTTAAGATTTAAAATGACTCCTTTGCCCCACCCCCACTCCCACCCCAACTTTTCAAGAACAGGAACATTTCTTCAAAATGTGCACAGCCCCAAGGACAGAAGGCTCAACACGACCCACCCACTTCAGAAAAGCACATGGAAGATAACCAACAAGCCAAAACTTCTGCAGAAGGCAGAACCATAGGAAAAAAATGGAAAGAAGTTTCTCCCAGAGATCTCATGAAATAACTTCTCCTCCTACAGGGGACAGAGACTTCCTTGATTCCCAGTTTTGTTACGGACCTATTATTATTGTGTCTCTCCCTTTCCTGGATGGCAATTTATAGTTACCACAGTGATGCATCTCCTGGACCCCACTACAAGACGGAAGGATTTAATTCCCTAGATGTTAGGAATGCTGAATACAGATCTCAGACAGCACTTTTTAATAATGGTCTCAGCTGAAGAAAATTGCCTCATACTTTGTCCAAGGTCATGTCCTTTTCCAGGAGTATTTAAATCAAATAATTAGTCACCTATGGTATATGTAAAGGTCCTGCCTCCTCGACCAACCTTGGGGCAATTGTGAAGGGCCATTCCAGCTTCCTCATGGGATTAACTAAGGACTGTGTTGAGACTGCTTTCCTCCCTTTGCTTCTACAGGTATGGTTCTCAAGAGTACTCCCTGAAAAAAACTACTGCATGGCAATCTCTGTCTCAGAGTCTGTTCCCTGGGAAGCCAGACTGTGACAGATATTATATTCCAATTAACTTGTCCCCGCTCCTCCATTTTATATTAAGTGGAGATGGGGTGTAAATAATTTGCCTTTATTGTTCTTAGGTCACCACAACCTGACTAGATGTCTGGAGGTCCTGGATGTGAAGATAGATACAATGACTGATGGGACTTTGGGTTGGAGGAAGCAAATGGAGACCTCATGACCAGAAGGGCAAGAGGTGGCAGAGATCGCCCCTTTTCACTCATATCTACGCTTCCAGTGAGAGGATAGTAAGGGTCCCCAAACAAATTTCACCAATTTCAAATTCTTTTGAGAAATGGCTTTGATGTTATGCAATATTTACTTTAAAAGCTAACTTTTGTGGCACCATCTATCACTGTTTCCTGAACCAATAAATCAATAATTTAATTAAATCAGTAATTTGATTGTTGTATGTCTGTATGTCTTCATTGTTGCTGTTGCAAAGGAAAGTGAAGGGGCTGGCATCTATTGGGGAAATAGTCATGGATGAGGAAAAGGAAGTCCAGGCTTTTCCATTTCAAAGAATGCATCTGACTATGAAGTGATAGTCCCTCCCCCAAAACAGAAAATGTGCCCCTTACATCTATGTGACTATGATATTCACCAAAGCCCAAATTTGGAATGAGAGAAAATGGTCTATTAAGAATCTCCATCTTTAGGTCATATGACATATCCACTAGTACAAACTCACAGTTAATAAAAAAAAAAAAAAATTAACCATCCCTTAAAAGGTTCATGCTTCCGACTTTTCCCTCCAGCATGCATTTATTCTTATCATTCTCCTCATCCAACAGTATTTATTAAATGGCCACATTTGCATGGCACCATACCTGTGATTTTCCATTTCTCTCAAAGGATGATTTCCTGGTTTAGAAGTTTTAATGGCTGCTCCTTTGAAAATGTCTTAAGAGGGTTTTGATTGTAATTCCTTTTCTCCTAGCACTTATTTAATAGGTACCGACCGATGCCTACCTTTTGCCTGGGGTATTGGGCTAGGGAGAGGAAGATTCATTAACCATGGTGAGTTATGGATTTCAATGCCCTGGCTACTTCATTTCTCATCTCCAAGTAGATCATTTCCTTCCTGGTCCTCCTGAGCCCAAGGAGTCATATATTGTAAGGAGCCTTAATCGGCTTCATTAGACATTTTTTTTCTAATTTTAGAATGATACCACCAATATTATCATATGACTTCTGGTGATGTGCATGGCAGTATAATTATACACTCATACTAGCTGGCCGTGATAGTCGTGATTTAATTGTGGTCGTAAAAGTAGAAAAACCATACAATTTTAAAGCTTGAGACTTTGAAATTAATCTCATTTTCAGATATAGAAACCTAGATCCAGGGAGGGGAAGTGCCTTGCCTAAGGTTACACAGTAGTGACTAGTGCCTGAGAAACCTTATATCCAGACTCATAACCTTATATGTTTCCTCAATGCACTTTTTTTTTAATATTAAAGTAGAGTGGTACTGGTAGCAGGAAAGGCACCAAGGAGTTTTGGAGTCTGATATAAATAGTGGCACCTCCAATGGTTATTAGAAAACATACAACAAAGGAGAAAATGTGGGGTTAGGAAACCCTGGACACATTTCAGTTAGATAATTCTCCCTCTTTGTGTTTCAATAAATAGTCTTACTAGGACTTATGCCTGGGAATACTAGCTGAAGATTTCTCCCTATGAGACCAGCCATATCTTCTCTTGGGAGACCAGTGTCTCACAATCCTCCTCAATGTATCCTCTAGCTTTCAGCATCAACTAAATGATCCCTAAGAAGCAAAATGGTACCTGTTTCTGAGAAAAATGGTAACTAGTTTGGTTCAGGGACTGTAACTTCTGCTCAAATCTGGCCATGACAAAACCTGTAAAATAGGTGAAGTT